>NW_024582420.1:1336542-1383300 GCF_018398535.1 Haplochromis burtoni
CTGTGCGCTATGTTTGTTAAGCTGCAGCCGTTCAACCGGGCTTATATGGTTGATGAAGAGAAGGTATATTAAAGAACACACTGTGGAATCCCCAACGCCAGCGTGAGTGTGTATTCTTTTGGCTACCCTGCTAAGTGTTTTGCCGCCTCCTCTCAACCACTAAACGCAACCCGACGTTACAATACTTAAAGTGTAAACTGTTAAAGCACAATAATAGTTATTTGTCTTACTTTGCAGAACAAACAAATGCTTATTCAGTTTACTCATTAAAAAAAGAAAAGAAAAACATGGGAAGCATGTTTTTTATATTTGATGCAAATAATCTTTTTTGTTCGACTAATTGGATCAGTCGATTCTGAAATCTGTTTCAAACACTCTTACCAATTATACAATTATTTTGGGTTAGGATTTGATTTTTTTTGTGCTAGTGGTGTCTAGTTACATCCCGCCATTTCACTGAAGTAAAAATAAAAATTACCCGAGCAAGAAAAGTATGCTGATATTTGGCCTTGGTTTAGAGAGCTTAAGGGTCCCGAGTGAAAGAAGGGAGGGGGGCAATAAAGTTACTTCCTGGAGCGTTTTGGTGGGGCGGGATCCATGCTGTGCTTCTCCTCTGTTGTTTATGTTTCCCCTCCATGATCCTGATACGTGGCTGTCTGGAGCAGCGTATGGTTCGGAGACTGGGGAAGCCGCGGTGACCCGCAGTCTCTGGTGCGCTGCAGCTAACGGATCCCTGTCTGCAGGAGCAGCAGCAGCTGGAGTCTGGAGGAACTCAGCCTGCATTTTATCAAGCCGGCCTGGATGGCAGGGACACACTGGTGCAAAGATTGCCGAAATCACAAGGTATTAGAGATAAAAATAAAAAAAAAGCCACATGCTGACTATTTGTTTTGGTTTCCTGACCGCTGACGCCATCTGTAAGTTTGTGAAATTGGTGCTAGCTATAGCAGGGTTAGCTTTAATGTGAAGTGACTGCGTGTCAGCGAGGCTAATCTCTGTAGCTGTGCCCGTCTGCACGTTTACGGGCTAACGTTAGCCTGCTAACCAGACCCCAAGTATAAACTTGGCTTACACAACTTTGAGTTAACCGCTTTTTTTTCAATTTGCCGCACTGCTTGCGACTTTTTTCCACCACCGTCCTTGCATCTTCTCTGCGGTTAATATCACAGCGCAACTGCGTATGTTACGTGCTGCTTAAATCTGCAATTCCAGGGAAATCCCAAGCAGGGAAGTGTCAAACTGGATGTTTAACAGCGACGTAAACGTGTTATACATTTCCCCCTTGCAAAAATGTGATTAATCGATAATAAATTAAAGGCACTTAAACTTTTCGCAGTCACTGTTAAAAAAAAAAAAAGGCTTGTACAAAAATATCAATAGGCTCCTGCCAGGAGGAAGTCTGTCTGCTATTTCTGGAACTTTCTTCCTCCAGCATAGCTGAACTTTTGTCACATGTATGCCAAAGTCTTTTTAATGCCTCCAGTGTTTACCGAGAGTTTAAAAAGTTTCTATTTATTGATGCAAGTTGAGTAAAAATCAAATCCACATATGTTTTAATGGGACCAGTATGTGTAGTGCTACTGTTACCTAACACCATATTTAAGTTACAGTTTATCCTAATAAATACAGGGATACTCTTGGCTTATGTTTGAGGGTATTCTTGTATATACAAATTATAGGAAGGGTTTATGAATTACAGCTCTATAATTTATAGTCTCGTTTTTGTTAGTGGACAAAAGCTGTGGACAGATACAGGCTGTAAATGCTGTAAATAGTAGTGCTCGGCCAGATTGCAAATTTTGGTATCAATCAAATATCAAGTAAATACAGTGCAGGTATTGGAAATATCAATATCAATACTGATATTTTTAGCCTACAAGGCAGCTTATGGAGTGGACCTCAGTGTGTTATGACTTATGAGATAAAGTATCGTCATAGCAAATTGAAGCACTTGATTTTTTTCTCAGTTTTCACAATAATTTGGTAACAAAACACACCTTTCATCTTTTCATGCATATTAAAAGTGGAGTTTTTTTGTAAATGCTCTAAAGCAGGTCAGCTTCTTGTGTTTAAAAGTCCAATAGGTTATAAATACAATGGATGTGGCAGTCAACACAAAAAGTTTCAGACATTTTTCATAGTGCATGTTTGAGGTGTTAACCACCATTGGTATTGATACTATTGATATTTGGATCAGTGCTCCCAGTTCTAGTAAACCGACAACAAGAGGTAAAAGCAGCTTGTATTATTTGGAATGATTTTATTTAAGTTTTTTTTTTGAGGCAATAAAAAATGGCAGTAATATCTTAATATCTATAGTTAGTATGATAGTTTTCATGAAACCCTGGATTTAACTCTGAAAACCTGCACTTGAGTTTCGTCTTGACATGTCTAATTTCAGATCTCTTGTGGTGGCGTACAGCGCCAGTAATAAAACTGTGTCATCCCCCAGTACTTACATACACAGTATATAGTGTATACTGGTCCTGGTTTACAGTGCTGGGCAAATGTCTAAAGTCACCTTTCATTTCTAAATATTTTTCCACTTAAATACTAACACAAATGGAAATATAGGAATAGTTCTCCAGGCTTCCTGAAAGACATTCAAAGCTCTTCTTTGAATGTTGCTGCTATTTGTTCTGTTTGTGTTTGTGTGCTTTTTTCTATCCAGGTATGCTGTTACTTCATTGGCAGTGTGTTTGACATCATTGTCATGCTGAAAGAAATGGAAGGTGTTGCAAAACAGACACTTTCCAGGTGGCATTGCGTGATGGATCAAAATCAGATGGTACTTCTCTGCGTTCATAATCCCATCAATTTTGACTCCCAACACCACTGAAACGCAGTTCCAAACCATGACAGTGTTTTACAGCTGGATATAGACACTCTCTGTTTAGTGTCACACTCTGTTCTGATGAGGATTTGAACCAAAACTTAAATATCTGGATTCATCGCTATATTTTACTGTCACTACTTGTCCAGCCAGTTAATGTGTAATTACATACTTCAGCTTTTCCGTTTCCTTTACACTGAGGTCATTTCTGGTGAGCCTTCAGTGAACAGTACCGGGATCATCTTAGGTCCTGTGTCAGGTCTTTGGTGTGTGTGTGTGTTTTTTTTTTTTCTTTCTTTTTTTTATATATGTCTTAAAGACATTACTCTTTGGAAATAATTTCTTTCTTTCTTTCTTTCTTTCTTTTTTTTGAGGACATGATTTTTAGATACTGTTCCATCCGTTATAGACAGTTTTTAGGCCTCCCACTTCTTCTTTTGTCCTCCACTTGTCCAGTTTTCTCAAATTGTTAAGGATTCTCTTCATACCATACTGAGATATGTGAAGGTTTACGGTATTAGGTCTGTGGGAATCACCTTCCTAGTGCAAAAAATACCAAACAAACTTTTTATGCTTGGCAAACTATGAAATCTTTGTTGTTTTTAGATTCTGTTAAAGAAACTGGAACAAATTATGTTTTTTTGGAACTGACAAAAGACATAATTTGAAATTACTTCTGGTTAAAAGTTGTCCGATATGTGTAAACAGAACACTTGTTAATCTCTTTTTATGCTTCATAGGTCAGTGTTAATTGGCTCCAAAAAAAAAGTCCTATGAAAATGTTAAGGGTCAAGAACTGGGCTGAAAAATGAGTGGACACATTTTGAAATAGCTTGAGAGAGCCTGGCTTCCTTTGAGCGAAATAAAAAGAAATGAGGGGTGACTCAAGATTTTTTTCACAGTACTGTGTGTGATTTATAACTTTTAAGAAATTGTTCCATGGAAATAATCGCTGTTCTTCAGAAGGATGTTTGTAGATTGTGTTTCAATCTTTCTGTTCATTTTTCATTTTATTTTATTATAAAAAAAAAAAAAACTGCAGCAGAAACACCAATTCCATCTACTCAGCTGCAAAGATTAACCGTTTTGAAAGGTTTTAGAAGTTTTCAGTTTAATTATATGTTTTTTTTGTTGTTTTTTTAAAAGTACATTTATTAAGCTACAGAGAAGACCTGTTTTTGTTATAGTTTCCTTCCTTTACAGAATTACTGGTTGCAAGTATTTTTCGGACCTTGGAACGGATGAAAGGTGGACGTTACTGGAGGCCCAGCTGGGCTGTAGCGGCTCTGTTTATCCCGGTTGCCCTGCTGATGCTGACCTCCAGGGGGGCATCGAGCAACCAGAAGATGACACAAACAGTTATGGCTCATGCGACGGCCACAGCTGCAGGACCAGGCCCCAGCCTGACAGATGACCTCCCAGGCCTCCAGGCAGTAGCAGACTTCTTAGCCAGTGAGCGTGCTCATATTTGGCTCCTGTCTCTCGTGGGCTCTGTTGCTGTAGGCCTCAGTGGGATTTTCCCCCTTCTTGTCATTCCCATTGAAGCTGGAGCAGCCCTCAAAACAGAAGGTGAGAGAGACGATGTGCAACATCAGTATGCCTGTGCATTATTTATATTATAACATGTATTTTATAACTGCAATGATAAAACTGCATAGACATTTACCATATGTGACGCTATGCAAGAGAAGCCGATCACACATATTTGTGTAGGTGAAACAATAGACAATGCTGTGAGGGTCATTTGGCATAACAAAAGCTAGGGTGCACCTGTTTTAATGGGCTGCGTTTGTGTCACTGTTTCATGTTCAGTGAAAACAAACAAAACACATGTAAACAATAACACAGTTGTCGGGACTGTAATTGTATTAAATATAATCAACATGCACACAGAATGAAGACAACAGATGGTAACCCTTGTCACGCTGGATGTTGTTAACCTTAAACATAAAAAGATTTCTCTTGAGCTAACATAGCTATTACAGTAAAAGTCACCCACTGAGTCTTCAGTTGCTCTGATGTCGAGGAATGCATGAGCAGTCTTGTGTTTGGTCTTGCAGCCAACAAGAGAACATTTCGTTTTATCATTCTTTCTTTGAGGGCACACTAAATAATTGCTCTGCGGGGCTTTATGGCATTGCATTGTTACTTGGTGATGTAAATATGGAAGACCTCAGTCACATGGGTGTAGAGACTGCTTGGTGACCATCTGCCAACCAAAAATATGTGTATTCTCATAAAAGTTCGCCGACCAGTCTGGGCATTGCCTAGAGGGTTATTTGTCCCTAGTTGTCACCAATTGGCCAAAACTTTTAGATTTATAATCCTTTTTACTTGCTCAAAAATACATTTGACAATAGTATAGTCAATAGTCAACATAAACCGAGATGGCAGTGTTTTAAAGGACAAGAGTTCAGACTTCAAATGCTTGTAGTGAATCAAGGAAGTACGTTACAGTTACAGAAGTCTGACCTGGCATCGCTGATTCTCAAAGCTTCTTACAACGATATAGCTAAAATCTCCAGATTTCCAGCTGTTGAATAATAAATCCCAGTATGATCAACAAGTAGTTCTGGTCAGTCTCTCCTAAACCCAGCTGCACATTCCTCATGGTTTAATGTGAAGGGTACTCAAACCTTTTGGAAAACTGCTGCTTCCTGGTAAACAGATCGTCTCCTGTGGTGACCTCATGATAATGATTCCACCCCAGCTCTGTGAGGCTGCACTGAGGCACTGTGATGTTTAGCACCTTAGTCTAACTTATTCACGTGCCGACATTTTCTAATTGGAACCAAAATTTTGTACATCTGAGACTAATAGATCTGGCACTACTTGTGCAGTGGATTTTCAATGAGAAATACTGAGTTGTGCAGTCACATGCAGTATTTTCCTTGTTTTGGACATGGCAGTGGAAAACGACATTATCAGTAAGTGATGTCCGCTAGATATTTCAAGATATTAGTCATTTCTGCCCTGACAAGAAAAGACTTGCAGCGCTTGTGGCAGTGAGTGGTGTTGAATTCTAGACACATTTTTGTATGTTGCATTCTCGTTTGTGGTCGTTATTAAACGAAGGGTCTCGATACATGTGCAGCATTGTGCCAGTGGGCCTCGCACGCAGTCTACAAGAGAAGTTTCTAGATTGGAAATGGTGAAAATGCATTACATCCTCCCCCAGTCCTGAGAGCAGAACCAATTACGTCAGAGCTTATTCATTATTTAACATTTCACCCCATTGCCTGTTTAGTACCAGGCATTAGTACCCATCCCTGGCAGGCAGTAATGTACCTTTACAATACCTGCCTGTAATTTTAACCAGTTAACATATGGTTGAAGAGTGAGAGAGGTTTTTACTGTTGAGCTTCAGTAACTAGACATGTTATTGTAGGTCAGTCTGAGGCCTCTTTCAGGTGCCCCACCCTAAAGAACGTGGCAGGCCAAATGTGTATTTTAGGCTGTGAGACATTAGTCATTACCAAGGAAACTCCTCAGGAATAAAAACATGGCGCGTGAGTAAGCATGGTTAATATTAGTAAGGTGAGCCAGAGATTCTCTTGTGTATTAATGTCTCTTGTGATAAAAAGATTAGTTGATGAGTGGAAAGTGGAATCAGTTTGTGCTTGTAATTGTAAACCAAAAACATGAAAATTGTATAAAATTATTTATAACTTTTACTCTGCAAAATAATTGTTACCTTGATATTTTGTGTGTGTGTGTTTTGTCAGCTGGATGCCATAAGCTGAAACAGCTCTTGAGCTTTGCTATTGGTGGTCTCCTGGGTGATGTATTCCTCCACCTACTTCCCGAGGCTTGGGAGCTCTCTGGCTCTTCAGGTGGGTCTCCTTTCCACCAGTGCCTTCACCACCTCTATTCAATTTGACCTATTCTTCTATAATTGCTAATAATGTTTACTATCATTGTAATATTTAGACACCAGCTTGCTTTCACTGTTAACAGTCTGCTTCTCCTGAAGCATCTTATGAAGTGTATTTGCTCTCTCAGCCTTATTTGCAGTCTGTTTGCTACCCTTCCAGCTGGTAAACAAAACCACTACATGACACAAGGCTTGTGGGTAATCATCGGTCTGCTGGCCTTCCTGCTCCTGGAGAAAATGTTCCCAGACCAAGACAGCCCCAAGAACTCCACTTCAGTTTCTGACCTGAATTTTAACTCGGCTGTAAGTATTTCTGCTGAAATGCTGCGTTTTCAGAAGAATATGCTCAGTGCTGCGCACACACATGTCAATACAAGCCTTCACATATTTATCTTTTCATTGGTATGCTTGGTGCAGAATGCATTTGTGTTCAGTCAGCATAATTCTGCCAGTGTTTTTCTATGACTGAAACATCACATGACGCTTTCACCAACAGCTTCAGATTTTGGGAAATATGCACATCGGCATTCTTGTTCAGTGAGAGAGAAATAGCCATCTATCCATTTTGTGAGCTATTTGACCAAATCGGGGACAGATACTGGACAGAATTCAAATTCACATCTATAGCCAATTTAGAAGCATCAGTTCACCCTGGAGGATCTGGGAAGAACCCCCACAGGCACAGAAAGAGCAAGCAAAGTCCACACAGAAAGCTAACGATGCTAACAGCATCACTGTGCTGTCAGAGATGGAATTTATGTCTTCGCTTTAATTTGCTCATTTGTAAGGATTTGTATATTGGACAGGGTCATTGATGCCAGTTTTCCAGCGTTGTATTTAACAGGCTAACAAATTACACAAACACTGCTCATCTCCGCACTACTATCAGCACAGAGGGGAGGACAGCTACGTGTCGTACAGCTGAGTAATAGGGTTATGATGATCAAAGTGATTTGGGGTAGCTTGACAGTCAGGTCGATCTTTATCTCATTTCCAAATTGATGCTTTATATTAATATTATGATTATTCTGAGATTCATGATCAATTTAATCTGCCAAGCTATGCTTTCGTGCTGCACTTTTACATGTAAGTGACGCTTCCAGCAGATGTGACTGGGTCTGGACTTCTGCGCACTTTGAAATTGGTGTGTATGTGGTGCAGCTACACTGATCCCTCATACCTGACATCATATGAGAGACAACAGAAGGATAAAACTGACTTTTGGACTGATTTTAAAATTAGAGCATAAGGTTGTACTTGCACATACACTTGTGTATCTGGACCCCTAATTAAAGAGCCGAAAAATATCGTGACTCAACGTTGTAGCTCTTTATCTGATATCCAGCTACTTATGTTCACTAATTAGCATTTATTATTATGGTTGGGTAAATCCCTCAGCTTATATCAGTGTGCAAACATTTCTTCACGCTGGACGTGAGAAATAAACTCCCGCTGTGTGTGCGTCCCTTTTTCATCCGTGCACTTCTTTATTTGCACGTCTGGGCCGCACATTTTTTCAGAGGTTGGATAGCACTACTATAATGATACGTTCCTCTGGTGTCTGGCTGCAATGCCAAACAGTGCTCCTGATAACTGGTTGTGCCACCCTTGGCAACAAGAACTGCAATCAAGTGTTTGTGGTAAATAGCAATGAGGAATTGTAGCTCACTCTACAGAATTGTTTTATTTCAGCCACACTGGAGGGTATTCGACCATGAACGGCATTTTTAAGGTCACACCAAAGCATCTCAATTGGATTTAAGTCCAAGATTTTGACTAGGTCACTTTTTTTTAACTATACAGAGGTAAACTTGCTAGTGTGTTTCAGATCATTGTACTGCAGCATAACCCAAGTGCTTGAGCTTCAGGGGATGAACTGATGTTCGGAGATTCTCCTTCAGGATTTTCAGGTGGAGAGCAGAATTCATGGTTCCAGCATTTATGACAAGTCATCCAGGTTATTCCAAAGTTATTCCAGCTTCAAATGTGACACGAGCCTTTGTGTTCTTTTTGCCCAGCAGGGTTTTTTTGGCTTAGAACTTTCCTGTGGATGCCATTTTTGCTCAGTCTCTTTCTTATTGTTCAGTCATGACCTCTGATCTTAACTGCAGTTCTCTAGTTATTGTGGCTTTTTAACTCTTTCCAGACTGAAAGATGTCAATGATTTTCTTTCTAAGCTGCTTTCTGAGCTATTTTGTCACACAGCATCTATACAAGTGATTCAACAGTTCTGGCATTAATCAGGGCTGGGTGGGGCCTAGTGGAGTTGAAATCAATTTTCCACAAAATGTGGTTAGTCAGAATTAATAATTTAACAAGGGAGATCATAGGGAGGGAGATAATAAATGAAATAGTAATTTTAAAACTGCATTATTGTAATGTAATGATCTTAAATATGTAAGCATGACAAATGTGCAAAAACAATGAGGAAGGGGCAAATACTTTTTCCACAACACTGTTGGCCGTTGGTGATTCCACAGAGCCTCATGGGAGGATAAAAATAACCCACCCCTCCTGAGTCATCTCATCAGAAATCAGAAATCATTTGCAGAAATCAGACAATACAGATACCGATGTATCTGGGGTGATAAATTTGGGCATATGTGCATGAAAGCAAAGCGAGTGTCTGCTCTGTCTTTGTGGGGGAAAAGGTAGCTTTGCATTTCTTTTCCCCTTTTATAATAAACAACATTATTTAGAAACTGCACTTTGTGTTTACTTGTGTTATCTTTGTCTAATATTTACATTTGTTTGATGATCTAAAACATTTTAGTGTGACAAATATACGACAAAATAGGAAATGTGGGAGGAGGCAAACACATTTTCACAACACCGTATATGTGTATTCATCTGAATTCTGCCTTTACCATCCCCTGTAGGTAAACATATATATGTTTACCCATGAACAACCTCACCTACATGAGACGTGGCATTTATGTGCACTGGTTTAAAAAACAACTATTTATAGTTATTATTTAAATATCTATAAATGAACTATTAACTATAAATACTGTAGCATTCTTAGTTGTTTAAGTTTATTGTTTAGGGGTTAGATGGAGATAATATAAAGTGACAAACACACTGGCTGATAGCAGTATGTTTGTAAAGGCAGCCTCATTCCCTTTCTTATCTTTCTATTGCTATTGAGGGAGAAGATTGGAGTCCATGGCTCAGCTCCTCCACTGGTGTCTATTTATAGCGCTGGGGTGTAGCAGCTGCTTTAGCCATTTGAGTGTCCAAAGGATAATACTCAACTTATAGACACAGGCAGCAAGAGACGGGAAATGAGAGAACGAGAAGGTGGTTATAGGTGTTTTCTCTGATAATATTGTGTGGCAAATCTTTCCATAGGAAGCAAAAAGTATAACAAGCTGAACTAAATTTCTTTACTCTAATTGGGTCAGTGTTTAAGAAGTACGAACAAACGCGTGGAGAGCCTCAGAGTCAAATGGAAAATGTCAAGATAGGATTTTTATCACTTTCTGGCTTCTTAGGTCATTTTGAATTTCTCATTAGGCAAAACTCAGACTATTTGGCACCGACAGTTTAGCTCCAATCTGTTGGAGGAGATTGATAACCCCCCAAAATTGATCACGCTTTATTACTTCCTCATGCTTCAATCGTACACATGGAGCAAAAATTTCCTTTCGGCGACCAGCAGTCAGCAGCCTATTTCCCTCTCATTTAATTTGACTATCAGTTTAAATGGCAGCGTAAGTGGTTTCTGAATAATGGGACAAGGAAGCTGGCTGTTCTCGGAAAACAAACCCTATAGCCTAAGATGAATGGTTCTCGCTCTCTCGTTCTGTTTTGTTTATAATATGAAAATGTAAACATGATGGAGCGGCGGTCGAATTTAAAGGAGATTTCGTTGTTTCTGAGAAAACAAATGAAAAGTACAAACGACTGCTTATTAGCGCAAATGTAGGAAGGTCAAAATATAATGAGAATGTTTTACCAGCTGTTAAGCTGCCTGTGGGTGAACTGTTTGACACACGGCAGGAGCAGCAGTAGCATGACTGTTTACTGCACTGTGGGATTCAGGCATTACCATTTCCTTACTGTTTTGACCATAACTGTATTTTAAATGAGTTTTTTGTTTTTGTTTTTTTTAAAGTTCTTGTTGAGAAGATGTGTTCATTTGTGCCTTCTCCCCCCCTTCCGTTTTTTCCTCCACAGACACAGCCTAATTCAGTTTTCAGTGGAAAAGCAGTGGTATCACTCAGTAACAGGCACCATGCTGAGTCATGGAAATCCTCCAAGCAGAGTTTGCAGGAAGGATCAGAGAAAATCAAGGTAAGGCTGACAACCAAAACATATCCCGGTTAACAAAAAGACAGAAAATGATGAAAGATGGGGGCATCACTTGGGGTAAGAATTTGACATGGTTTGCTTATGTAAGAAATACATTTAAAAAAAAAAAATTTACTTTCTCCAACTGAGTAATAAATAGCAACGTAGTTGGTTCAGTGAAACCAGGAAGAGAGACTTGTATAATCAGTTCTGCTGTAGAACGACTCTGTTGTGAGTCCTTTGCAATGCCTTTTTCTCTAACAATTTTATTTTTTAGGGTATAAGCTACATTTTAAAATGTCTCATAAGCTGGTTGGTAACATAAATAATGGGTTAATTCAATATAAAAATGTTCATATAGTGCCCGTTCACAACAATAGTTATCTCATCGTGCAATGGATTATAAAGATGCACAACCTCAAGCGTATAACGATTCCTTATGAGCAAAACACATGGCGACAGTGGGGATGAAGAACTCCTTTTTTGAGATCTCAGCCAGAGCCAGGCTGAGTGAGGGTCATTCTAAGGGTGAGAGAGGACACAAAGGAAAGTTCACAGTCTTATCTGCACAGTGCCTTTGTTTTCATACACACATGGTGGAAAAAGCATAGCGGCGAAGGAGAATGAGAAGGGCAAAAGCGGATCGTTGAATGAAACAGATTAACCAGAATTGTTTTTTAAAAACGTGCACTTCAGTGATGTGGAACTGGTTTCGTTTTTGTCTGTCAGATGGCGACCAAAGCAATATTTTTTCTTTTTTTTGTAGAACATGCAAGCAGACCGTCGTTATTTCCGGTCCGCTTGCATGTTTAAAAGTGCCTTTTGGTTAAGCTGTCAGCAAAAAATTTGCATTTGCACTGTTAAAAACAGCTGTTTGTTTAAGTGAAAATAAAGTGATGGGGATTTTTTGCACTTATAAAGTTGTGGAGTTGTGAAGTATTTTGTCTCACATCAGTTATATTGTCAGTTATATCGTTATCGCAAGTTTTCAAATATATATTGTGATAAATATTTTTGGCCATATAGCCCTGCCATACTTTGAAGGTGTGTGAAGTATGATGGGACTTGATTATTTAGGTTTCAGATCCTTATTTAAGAAGGGGGCAATGAAGTGTAGCTAATACAAGTTAGTTTTAGGTGGGTTTCCCAGCTGGGGTTTGCTGAGTGGACCATATCCCTGCTCATGGCTATAGCATTCATAGTTGCCTCAAAGCTGGTCCTCAGTAATGGACCAGCAGCAACTATGATAACAGGTATAATTATTACAAAATGTATTTTTCTCCTAAATAAACCCTTTTAAGGGGGTGTTGTGGCCCCTTGTAACACCTATTGAAATTGCAGTGAAAGTGTCTTAAATTACATGGTTGTCCTCACCTCACGAGGTGTGTATAGAGGAATTCTTAGGATGGCTTGGGCTGTGTTTTCTTATTAATTTGCTAATTGTAATAATTTAGGTATAACTACTAATATTCAGCCAGGTGATGATTCTAAATTGGCTGTAGGTGGAGTGTGCAAGGTTGTCAGTCTTTCTTTGTTAGCTTTGTGATAGACAGGTGACCTATGTGTACCTAGAGTGTACCTTGCCCTATCCTGTGACAGCTGGGATATGACTTCGCCCTCAGTCACAACCCTGTATTGGACATGGTGCGCCCTATCCAATTCTGTCGTTTAAAAACTGACTGCAACAAGAATGATATGTAGGGAAAGTGGACCAGTTTTCTTTTTTTTCTTTCCCTTTTCAATAAGCTTCTTCTTTACCTTTTTCAAGTATGTAAATATTTATTTGCACATACTTAAATCGTGCGTAAATGCAAAAGCAATGGGGTGCCATTCGCAGCTTGTATACTTGCACCAAACAGATTGTGCTGCTGTTTACACACATAGCGTATGTATTAAAGATTTTAAAGGTTAGTGATACCAATTTAATATCTGATCAAATGTGATCCCATACATAAGGGTTTCCACCAGTATATGACCAGTCTGATGAATACACTGGGGAGGTGTCGGTCTGTCTTTATGTGTTTTTGTGTGTATATTTAACCTACCTTGATTTGTGAAAATGGGTAGATCACAACTGAGCTAAAAGTATAAAGTCATAACTTTTTGTAACTAATTTTTTTAAAATTTTGTTTTCCGTTTTGTGTATAGAGTTTGTTTGGTGGCGGTATACAAGCCAGGAATTGGACCACATTGCTTTTGCATTTACATGCAATTTGTGTATGTGCAAATAAATACTGGGATCCTTGAAAAGACAAAGCAGGAGCTTACTGAAAAACAAAGCTGTTCCACTTTCCCCACATATCATGCTTGGAACACTGAGTTTTTTGAACCAGGAAGTGTTTAGTGACAGCATAATAAACAATTTATTTTTGGAGACGGTAACAAGAAAGTTGGCAGAGAAAGTCAAGAGTTAATCACCAAAATCTTTTTATGTGTTATTATGTTTAGTTTCTTCGTTCGCAGTGGCGTGGGTGTCAAACATGTGTTAGATAAGACTGAACTTTGGTCGGCCAGAGCTCCAGAGAAGAAATTTAAAAAACAAAAAAAATCTGCTTTATTGCACCATTAAAAAAAAATGTGTTGCAAGAATAAGTCGCATCATGGAAAAATTTCACCAAAGCCAGATTTGGAGACATCTGGACATAACCCAAGGCCTGTTCATGTGTTTGTTTATGGTGAGATTAAACACTGAGACACTAAAGACACTGAAATTGCGCTAATTATTTTCTAGATGTCTCGAGCATTTAGTCAACTAGAAACTATTTTTATTTTCCAGAATAGTTTTTTTTTAGTTGTATGTGGTCCACAAAGTAAACTGATACAGTGGTGCAAAAAAGTATTTAGTCAGCCACCGATTGTGCAAGTTCCCCCACTTAAAATGATGACAGAGGTCAGTAATTTGCACCAGAGGTACACTTCAACTGTGAGAGACAGAATGTGAAAAAAAAATCCATGAATCCACATGGTAGGATTTGTAAAGAATTTATTCGTAAATCAGGGTGGAAAATAAGTATTTGGTCAATAACAAAAATACAACTCAATACTTTGTAACATAACCTTTGTTGGCAATAACAGAGGTCAAACGTTTACTATAGGTCTTTACCAGGTTTGCACACACAGTAGCTGGTATTTTGGCCCATTCCTCCATGCAGATCTTCTCGAGAGCAGTGATGTTTTGGGGCTGTCGCCGAGCAACACGGACTTTCAACTCCCGCCACAGATTTTCTATGGGGTTGAGGTCTGGAGACTGGCTAGGCCACTCCAGGACTTTCAAATGCTTCTTACGGAGCCACTCCTTTGTTGCCCGGGCGGTGTGTTTTGGATCATTGTCATGTTGGAAGACCCAGCCTCGTTTCATCTTCAAAGTTCTCACTGATGGAAGGAGGTTTTGGCTCAAAATCTCACGATACATGGCCCCATTCATTCTGTCCTTAACACGGATCAGTCGTCCTGTCCCCTTGGCAGAAAAACAGCCCCATAGCATGATGTTTCCACCCCCATGCTTCACAGTAGGTATGGTGTTCTTGGGATGCAACTCAGTATTCTTCTTCCTCCAAACACGACGAGTTGAGTTTATACCAAAAAGTTCTACTTTGGTTTCATCTGACCACATGACATTCTCCCAATCCTCTGCTGTATCATCCATGTGCTCTCTGGCAAACTTCAGACGGGCCTGGACATGCACTGGCTTCAGCAGCGGAACACGTCTGGCACTGCGGGATTTGATTCCCTGCCGTTGTAGTGTGTTACTGATGGTGACCTTTGTTACTTTGGTCCCAGCTCTCTGCAGGTCATTCACCAGGTCCCCCCGTGTGGTTCTGGGATCTTTGCTCACCGTTCTCATGATCATTTTGACCCCACGGGATGAGATCTTGCGTGGAGCCCCAGATCGAGGGAGATTATCAGTGGTCTTGTATGTCTTCCATTTTCTGATGATTGCTCCCACAGTTGATTTTTTCACACCAAGCTGCTTGCCTATTGTAGATTCACTCTTCCCAGTCTGGTGCAGGTCTACAATACTTTTCCTGGTGTCCTTCGAAAGCTCTTTGGTCTTGGCCATGGCGGAGTTTGGAGTCTGACTGTTTGAGGCTGTGGACAGGTGTCTTTTATACAGATGATGAGTTCAAACAGGTGCCATTCATACAGGTAACGAGTGGGGGACAGAAAAGCTTCTTACAGAAGACGTTACAGGTCTGTGAGAGCCAGAGATTTTCCTTGTTTGAGGTGACCAAATACTTATTTTCCACCCTGATTTACGAATAAATTCTTTACAAATCCTACCATGTGGATTCATGGATTTTTTTTTCACATTCTGTCTCTCACAGTTGAAGTGTACCTCTGGTGCAAATTACTGACCTCTGTCATCATTTTAAGTGGGGGAACTTGCACAATCGGTGGCTGACTAAATACTTTTTTGCCCCACTGTATTTGACGTTGTGCCTTTTTAAAAAACTGAAAGCAATCTTCGTTAGCATCAAAAGACATCAAAATGGCTACACTTTACGTCATGGATGTAATGTTGCGGTGGAGTTCTGCCGAGGCTGTGCTGTAACAGAAGTGATCCATTCCTGCTGTTTTCTCAGTTCTGACTAATATGCAGTAATGTGACTAACAGTGACATATGTGTCATGTGTTCTGTGTCACAGATGAGTGGATACCTAAACCTACTCGCCAATTGCATTGACAACTTCACCCATGGGCTGGCAGTATCTGGGAGCTTCCTGGTTAGCAAAAAGGTAAGATAAGGTGACACCTCTTTTGTAGTTTACACACAAAAGCCAACAGCTTGTCCTACATCTAAAGTACTCTGCATGTAATATTAGCAGCTTTGCTTTTTCAAGCTCAGGTGCTTGCTCTTTATTTTGCTCTTGGTTTCAGATGCAGTTATTATTTTGGGTCCAGCAATAACTCAAGCTCTATGTGTGCTTTATGCCAGCTAACCAATATGGCAACAGAGCTGTGGCAGTCTCGAAAGTGTGCTTTAAAACAGTGGCGGCGCCTTGGTTTAGTTTATCTGGATAGTTTTGTGCTGAAAATATGCAAATTCAAAACCACACTGATTCAGCAAAGTAGTTTTGTGAGAATGTGATTATTCACAATTAGTCTCCTGCATGCATATTCATGAAAGAACTCCTGGTTTTACAATATAATTGCCGATGTTCCCTGAAGTAGCAGTCACATACTGACAGTTGGTTACTGTAAATACAGTGCAGTAGCTGATGCTGGACTCTTTTATAAATATAATGGAAGCTTTTCAGATACTGTATTTGAATGTTGACTGTCGAGTAGCAGCCCCTCAAATTCTGTTTCTTGAACAAGAAGCAATATTTGTCTGAAGACACACATTTTACTCTGTTTTCATCGAACTGGCCCTGACAAGTGAAAGTGCCGTTTCTGTCAGTGTAAAAACATTTAACTAAACATTTAATTCCTGAGTGATTTTAATATAAGTAGGGGGGAAAAGCTTAAACATCATAGTCTATTCACTCCTTCCAGTGGGCCAGATTGGAGCCTTTGTTGGGCTGATTCTGGCCCTCGGGCCTTATGTTTTACACTATACAAGTATAATGTATACTATACAAACTATACAATGCACCGAAATATTTTCCCCTTCACGATTTCTTAATTTGTCGCACTTACATGATTGAGGTATGATATGTTACTTTTGGTGATCTTTTAACCTGCTTCACTTTGCAGGTATGGCAAGTGAAACTGAGTGGTTAATCACAAATAATTCAACCACCTCGTAGCTTTTTCCCCCACTTGCATAAATAAAATCATCGTCTAAAAAGTGTTTTGTTTTTACTCAGGTTATCTGATGTCAAACGTGTAAGTGTGACAAAAATGCACCAAAAAAAAAGAAGTCAGAAAGGGGCAAATACTTTTTCACAGCGTTATAAATACATGTCAGTGGTTTGTTACTGGAACCTCAGAGGAGGAAACACCAGACTCAGTAACATAATGTCCACTGAGTGTGGGTAAGTGTGAATACAAAGTTGGTTGTTTGCACTTCAAAAGGTTGAATAATAAATACTTTAATACAAAATACAATAATAATTATTCCAAACGACGAAACAGTGTCTGAAATTGAAGAAATATACGGCCTCAGCTTGTGGGAGCAGCCTTTGAGTTGGTGCATTACGGTCTTATTGAAAAAATCTGCACTCCAAACTGCAGTAACATGAATTTGTATCGCTTCAGTAAGTTATTGTATATTTGTAGCAGTGGGATGGGAGTCCAGCTGGAGAGACATAAGGCAAGCAGCGTGAACTATGGATCCGTGTGCCAGAGAGGAAGTTAACTCAATGTCTCAAACATGCACATACAAGACATCTCACCAGTGTCTTCTGTTTACTCGTTGTGCATTTAGCACAGTGTAAAATTAGCAATTTTTTTCATTCACACTGGTCTATGATCGTGCTTTCAACATATTTATTTTGAGAATTAAATAATCAGGACTTTATAAATTTGTCAACTTCCCTCAGATCAATGAGGTCTTGTTTCAAAAGCAGGTGGTCATTGCTGCTATCACTTTAGCTTTTTAAAGCCTAAACCAGCTTAAGTTACTTTCACTGTCACTTGACCTTACTGATGTATGAACTACATTTTTTGTTTCATGAGATTTTCATTTTTCCTTGACTGTGGCTAAAAAAATGTAAGCTCACTTATAGTGATCTGCTGAGATTTTGTCTTCCCTAATTCATGCTAAAAACAAAACAAGAAATAATTGACGCATACCTGACTCAGTTGTGGTTTTCTTTAGGCTCTTTGTGTAGGACAAAGCAGCACTAATGATACATTTCTTGCAGGTTGGGTTCCTCACCACCTTCGCAATCCTGCTCCATGAAATCCCACACGAGGTGAGGATCAGAGTTGTTGCTAAATTGTACAGTTTACTTTGCTTAAGGCGTATCGGAAGAATGGAAGTGCTCTAGTGTTTGTAAACACGCTGAATGTTTACCCTTTTTTTTTTTATGTGGGTAACATCATCATCTGCAGGTGGGGGACTTTGCCATTCTGCTGAGGGCCGGGTTTGACAGATGGAGTGCTGCTCGCATGCAGCTGTCTACAGCACTGGTTGGGGTCCTCGGAGCTTTCTTCGCTCTGTGCGCTCAGTCACCAAAAGGCACAGGTAGGATGGGGCCAATACACAACACACAAGCAAACGCATTATTAATAACTGGAGTGCATTTTACAGTCGCCATGTTCAGTAAGAAGACTTTCATATTGTGCCTAGAAAATGCCAGTAGCTGGATATTGCCTTTCACTTCTGGAGGCTTCCTCTATATAGCCCTGGTGAATGTAGTGCCTGACCTTCTCGAGGAATCCAGTTTCAGGTATGATGGATGTTTATTAAAGAAGTCCTTTATTAAAGTGCTTTTACTGCTACTGAGGAAATCAACAGCATTATTCTTGGGGTCTAACCAGCATGTCGAATGGATTTCAAACAAGAAGAATTATTTTAAATCACATGTTTGTTTGTTTTTATCTGTTTTAATAATTTGCATGTTTTCACAAACAGATGTTCATCTGTGATTGGTATTGCCGGAAACCGAACGTCCGGCTTTGACTCACACCACATATGTGTGTATAAATAAATAATATTTATACACATCTTTATGTGTTCTTTGGCAATAATGTGAGCCAAGATGGATTAATACATGGGACACCAGCATTTACTATCAAAACAGCCAGAGTGGGGTTTTGTTTGTTTATTTGTTGTTTAACCAAAAATAAATCTGCATGGAAAACATGCTTCAGCCTAATATAAAGAAGCCTATCAACATCACAAATAGGTTTAAATATTGAAATCTTTTGACACACCTAACTGCTTTTAGTTGCAGTAGCATTTTATTATAGCAACATCTTGATTTTGATGCGTATATGAAATTATAGAACTGAAATAACAAATTACTTTATTTTTTTTATAAGTGTGAAGTAAAAGGAAAGCATATATTAGCCTTTTTATGGGAGGGGGGGGGGTTAGGCTAGCTTTGTAACAAAGCAGCTATTTAAAGCTCTGCAGGACAGTTTCAGTCCTACCTGTGTTTGTGCAAAGGAATCAGAATAGAGGATTGTAGGAGGGGTAGTCATTCTTATGATGGGTAATGGACTCCTTGCCATGGCATGAGCTTATCAGTCCTTTGGTTGCACACCCTTAAAACAAATGGCCATTTTTTATTCCCATGCTCCATATTAATCTAGTTTTTGCTCGAGGCCACAGGGGGAGACATTGGAGATGGCTGAAAGAGCCAGTGTGTAGTTTGTGACCGATCGTTTAGTAGAATAAAACTTAGCAAGGAATGGAAAACTGGCTCTGTGGTTTCAAAAAGGGCAGATGGTTTCCTTTAATGTGCTCAAATTAGTCTCAATGTCTAAAGTTTTATTATCTTTTTGTTTGCTTTTCCAGACACTCCCTGATGCAGGTACTGCTCATTTTCTGTGGCGTGGCTGTCATGGCTCTGCTCTCTGCCATTCTCGACTGCTAATGGCGGAAACACCCTTTTTGCCTTACCAAAAACTAAAACTTAATAGCGGAGCAACATCCTGTTCTCCTCATATCTTTTACCCGTCATATATGTTCATAGAAACTTTTGTGTGATGCTTAAAAAAACGTCTGACAGAGGATTGGCACCTTACGGATGGACGACTGTCGACGGAACAAATGATGTGGACACTTCAAAATGTGCCAAACTTGGATCGTTTGGAGTTCTGTTACCAAATTGTCTTTTGTTGAACAGATAATCATGATGTTTTGCACATGTATCTTTACACGGGTACGCCTGACGTACCTGGTCAGAACAAGTATTACCGGCCCTGTACAAGGACCTCCCTCTTTATAGTGTATTCAGAGCTACATTGTTTAAATGTTTTGTGTGTTGTTACTGCTGCCCATCTTCTGTTTCTCATGTAGCTGCTGCGTATTTATTGAAAACGAGAAAACGGATTCATCAGACGTGCACCACATTGTCATTTTGCCTTGTTCAGAAATAAGTGCCAAGAAATCAGGACGGTTTAACGCTTTAGAGTCGGCTCCTCACCAAAGTACACTCGATATGCTTTTATCTCCCTAACATAACACAGGCTGCACCTTTTGTCGAGCAGAAGTCGGGGCTCGTTACAAAGCTGTGCCGGCGCCATATACTTGACTCTGACAAAGTTGAAATTAGTTCACGAGGAAGAAGATGATTGGTATGGTTTCATATTTAGTTTTCACTAACAGTTTTGTAATGCTTAAGACACATTTTTAGAAAGTTAACCATGCAGATGTTCATGTCATGTTGTTAATATAAAGTTTCCACCACTGAATAAAATCACCAGTAAATTTCCAGCATCTCTGTTTAAAGAAGCCATTTTATTTTTAACTTTAAGCACCACGCTTTAGCAGACAAGAGGAAGCACTGGGACACATGATTCAGTGGATTTGGGGATATTTTGACTGATAGAGTTGTGCGCGGGTGCTGAGACAGTGCGACGTGTTCAGCTGACCTTGTTGTCCACCGTGAGCATAATTTTACTGCAAAAGGTTCTTTGCCTAAAATGTCATATGGCAGTGTGGGGGGGTATTGATTGTGTGTTCACACTTGTCCAATTTCAACACAGTCTATTTGGCAAGCTTCTGTTGCCATAACGACTCCTCCACGGGTTGCCTTCCTTAGTCATCAGCCTGTGAGCAGCTTATTGTCTGTGGGAGCCTTCCTAAGTCACAGCACAGAAGGGCAACCACTATTTACTCTGTAGTGGAAGAGGTTTCACTGGCAAATGGTACAAACAAATCTTTCATTCTTATTCTCCTCCTTGCGTAGTTTAGCCCAAGAGTTTATTTCCTGGAGTCGGGGGGTTGGAATATGTGACAGATGGATGTTAATCATAATATTTTGATGATGTTTACACCGTCCTCTTAATAACTTCCCTTTTCAGAGTGGATTTAACTGTTTAGTGTTAAAAAAACAACAACAAAAAACAAATCAAAACATGAAGCTTTGCAAAAGCTTTTATGTTTCATAACTTTACACTGAGATTTTTTTTCTGCATCCACTCACCCGCCACTTTGCCACACTTGTTCTACTTGTTAATGCAGTATCCAGTTAGACAGTCACATGGCAGCAACTCAAAGAATTTAGGAAAAGACATGGTCAGGATGCCCTGCTTAAGTTCAAGATGAGCATCAGAGGAATGAATGAAGTGACTTTGAACTTGGCATGTTTGGTAGTGACAGAGGGGCTGGTCCGAGTGTTTCATAAACTGCTGATCTGCTTGAATTTTCCCACATGAACGTCTCTGGGGACATCTCTGAAAAAGAAAATATCCAGTGAGCAGCAGTTTCTCTGTGTGAAAATGCCTTGTTGATGTCAGAGGTCAGATGAAAATGGTCAAGGCTTCCTCGAAGTGATGGGAAGGCAGCAGTAACTGAAATAACCAGTGAACCAAGGGTTTCATGTGTGAGAGCATCTGTGAATGCACATCAAACCTTGAGGCAGATGAGCTAGAGCAGCAGAAACCCATTGCAGATTCCACACCTGTCAGCTAAGAACAGGAAGTTCACACAGGTTCGCCAAATTGGACAATGTTGCTCAGGTGATGATGGTGAGTCTCAATTTCTGTCCTGTGACATTTAGAAATCAGGTTTAGAATTTAATTTAGTGTAAACAACGTGGAAGCACTAATCCATCCTGCCTAGTTCAGGTCGTTGGGGATGTAATGGTGTCGGGGATAATTTCATGGCGTGCTTTCGGCCCCTTGGTACCAACTGAGTAACTCCACAGCCTACTTGAATACTGTTGCTGATCATGTCCATGCCTTTATGACCACATCCATCTTCTGATGGTTGCTTCCAGTCACATGTCACAAAGCTCAAATCATCTCAAACTAGCTTCTTGAACACAATGACTTTACTCAAATGGCCTCCTGGTGGAACTGGAGATTCGCCCCGTGGATGTGCAGCAACTGGGTCATACTATCATGTTGATGTGGGCCAAACTTTCTGAGGTATGCATCCAACATCTTGCTGAATCTATGTCATGAAGTATTAAGAGAATTCTGAAGGGAAAAGAGGCATGCACATGTGACATTATAGGTAGTTGGGTAGTAAAATGTAAAGTGACGTTTCTGCTTACGGGGAAAAAAATGAGCCTTACAACTTAAATTATATATATTAATTCATAAAGGCCTTAAGGGAATTCAGTCTATGTTCAATCTACTAAAGTCATCATGTCATCAAGACATGTTTTCTCCTGGGGTGCCCAGATTAAAATATGTGCTTGTCCTGGAAAGTAATGTTTTGGGATTGTAAACTATTCTGTAACAAAGCAGGGGCCCAATATAGAGTAAATGAATCTTTAACAGATTTACTCTTGCTGCTTGCTGGACCATTATCTAATACATACATGCAATACACACAAGTATATATATATATATACACACAGACACACGAATATATATAGCTCTATTTGTACCTTTATTGAAACAAATTTAATTGTGTTGGAACTCGCTTCTGAAACACATGTGATTGTGTATCAGCTGGCAGCCATCTCGTGAACATTGCCTGGATGGCTGAGTTATGAAGCCCAGTATAGAACAATTATCACTTAAAGCATGTCACATCATTTCTACACTGTGCATCGTTTCTGCTGCTGTGCAGGAACGCAGTTGTGGGAGATAAATAACAATAAATACACACATAAAAAAAACGTAGATGATTCTTAATGTGAAGGATCGGTTGCACACTGCTCAGCTGTGACTCCACAGCACCTGTCTTTTACACGTTTAGTGCAAAAGGTGACTATCCGAGCATTAAAAACCAGCACTCCCCCACAACCGAGCTGCTTTCTGTCTGCTCCCCCATCCCGCAACAACCTGGAGGAGAGAGAGCGCAACTACATCACTGCCCCTGCCTCCTCCTCACAGCGTTGGTCGCCATCCATCCCCTCTCCTCCTGTACCATAACAGATGGTGGGAACAACATTGCATTCACCGGGTACCACAACAATAGACCGCAGCATCTAGTCCGGACATCACTGGCCTTTCAGCACCATGCTCCCAGCGCGGGACTGCGCGAGGTTGTGAGTGCCGTCGTGATTTATTTCACGCGGTATCACCACGGCCACGGAGGAACCTTCTTGCGACTGTTTGGGCTCTCCGTCGAGTGGGGAAGATGGCCGCTATGAAAATATTAACGGGCACGGGGCTCTTCTTGGCTCTCTGCGCGCTGGGGCTGCTCGCCATGGCGATTTGCACCGATTATTGGTACGAGACGGACGCGAGGAGACATCGAGAGAGGTGTAAAAACTATGCCAGTAAGCGAAACGACCCGGGTTACATCTACATTTCGAGCCACAACCTCCCCCTCCAGATGCCTCCAAAGAGCCTGGAGAGGGAAGGTAACGGCCCAGATGCTGCTCCTGTCTTCAGGAGGAAGCGGCACTTTCTGGCCGGGGCGTCTGCCATGGAGTCTCACTGTAGCCGGCAGTTTAACTCCACCATCTCTGGTCTCTGGAGGAAATGTCACCGGGAAGGATTCGACCCGGAGACCGAGGACCTCATTTACAAAGGTAAACACGAGCAGTCTGGAGCCTGGCTTTTCTTGTGTGCACCACCAGGCCGTGATGCTCAGCGATGAGCTCACCTAGCCTGACACACACACACACACACACACACACACACACACACACACACACACACACACACACACACACACACACACATCCAGAGGCCTCTCACATCAGCATGTCTCTGCTTTGACATTTTATAAAACATGAGGATGGCCTTTTGGAATCTATTGTGTCTTTTAATTTAGCGGGTAATTTCGCTGTCCATGGTGCTAAGTCTCTCTCTTTCTCTCTCTCTCTATAATATTATTATAACAAGAGGATAGTCTTGTCTATAAGAGCCTAAGCGGTCTAGTAATAGTCAATATGATAAATAAAACAATTTCAGTGTGCACCAGAAGCTGAATCTTTCATGCAACTGCTTTAAATATTAGGCTACAGTAGAGACAACTCAGTGCACAGCCATCCTTCAGTGAACAACAATGAAAAGCTTTGTATCAGGCCTGATGTCATACCTGGAAAAGAGTAAGGTCCTGAAACTGGGGGACTTTTTGTGGTCCTTGTTGTTGTTGTTGTTGGTTAGTGTCACAATAAAAGTAGATCAGCATGGCTAAAACAGATCAGTAAATAACATTCATTTAGCCACAGCATGCTGTACTGAAACCAATTCACACCAAATCTAGCAGCCTTTTAGATACCTTGCAGTAATTCTGTTACATAATACTTCCCACTTTCCTCCCCCCCAACTACTATAACTACTGCCACTTATTTTACAATTAAAAACCATTTAATTTCACGAATAACACAAGATTTCAGGCTCTCCAATGAATAATTTACAGTGCATTTTCTTTTCTGCTCTCAAAAATCATCATATTGTAAGAGCAGTGCACTTACATCATTTCAGTGTTCTGTTAATGTTTCACTGATTGCCCCATTGTCCTGTAAAGGCTGACTTTATGGCATAAACACATTAGTGCGATGTAGTTTTTGCAGCAGCAAGTAACTCTGATGAAGCTTATTCAGATTTTGTCTCTGAATGGTTGTGATTCAGTGTTCTGGTTATTTCAGGCTGTACTTTGTATTATTATTTAACTGGACTGCGTTTCTTTTTAAAACATTTGAGTTTTAAACGAGCACTATTATGTTGGTTATGAGCTGTGTTCATGAGACCATGTCCACATCTTGCACTATGCATGTTGACAGACTAAACACATTTAACTTATGTTAAAAGTTCTTGCTGCTACTAGCCTCCATGCCTTTGGGATATTTACCATACTGAGCTCTTATCAGCAAGAACGGAGGTGCAGATTAGAATTGGCTCAATTTCAAGCATAATAGAACTTACAGTATTTACTATAAGTACCTGCAGAAGTAAATACTGTATGCAGTCTAAGTAAATAGATTTTATTACTCCATTTAGATAGCCCTGTCTGAGTCTTAGGATCATCTTTAACTTCAGGTTTTATAGCTTCACATTCATTTATCATGTTTTGTGCAAAGAGTGGTACAGATGGCATAGAAGAAAACTGATTATTTATAATGGTCACTGGCTATAAAGCACCAGCATTATGTGGAGAATAATAACATGTAAACCAAACTATGTCTTTATTCGCTGCAGTAGCTCTGCTTTGCCATTGGCATGTTCACTACAGTGACAATGGATACACACCAGAAGCATTACGCAGATTCGTCCGCTGTTATTACATTTAGATCTCACGAATGTATGTAATTGAACATCAGAATTGTGCTAACGTTGTTACTTCCTGCTCAAGCAGCCAAAATGTGATTACTGTGCAATCAGACGTCAACCAGTCTGTCAGATTTAAAGTGACCTTAATTAAACTCTGTCATCCTGCTTGAAGGCAAACAATAAATGATAATAACACAAATTTTAAGTGAGACAGTTTACAGAACTGCACTCGGAATCAGATGAAAAGAAAGGTCAAAGCTGCAAAGCATTTTAATAGTTGATTGTGTCTCATCTGGGAGATTATTTTCTTAATTAATGCAGACATTTCTGAATGCATTTCCAGATCTATACAGAGTATTAGGAGTTCAAAATCTTAATTTGTTCACATAGTTTTTCAGCATATGTGGAACAGAGTTTACCCCTATAGATGTTTGGACTTAGACTTTCACAATATGTGACACCTTCAAAGATTCCTTCACTTGCGTTATCAGATTAAAGCCGGGCACCGATATGCTTACGAGTAATAATCAAACTCATTGTACCGTAGCTGTGATAAATGTCTGATTTGTCCCATTTGAACTCACAACAAAGCAAAAAGGAGACTCAGGGAGGCGTCAGTCAAGCACAGTCCGGTTCACTGATCACAGCTCCAGTCATGAAGCTAAATTAATTTATGTTAATCTTCAATAGGTGTGTGGGACATTTAATGGCTCGCCAAGTATCCACAATTTTCCTTAATATGAGATCTGATATGAAAAGCAGGATCTGGATTATAGACTTTGGTTCCCAAAACCAAATGCAAAAATCAAAATAGATTCACTTTAAAAGCAGAACAGTTAACAGTTGTGGCTGTCGGTGGAATAATCCATATTCCATATTGTTTCCCTAATCCCCTCCCTTAATAACAATGTAGGAGTGGTTGGGAAAACAAGGTTAATAAGGCCAGCTCAGAAAATTAAAACCCAGTGAGGGTGGAAAATAAATAAGAAGCTTTTCTACCATGTTTGCATACACACATTATCTTACAATCCCAGAAGTAGGGCGAAGGTTCAGAATGCAATTCTTACTTAATTTTCTTGCTTGTTACCCTCTTACTTACTTGAATTAAAGGAATTTGTCCTCCAGTTACAACTGTTTCCATTTTCTTCTGCCAGGCATAATTCAGAGATGTATCCCAGTCAAGTATCACTATTCTTCGTCCATCTTACCGCGAAATTTACCCATCAACATCACAAAGACTATACGGCAGGATGAGTGGCATGCACTCCGTAAGTATTAAAGTTTTTGTCTTTATGGAGCTGGTGTTGGCTGTGTTTGTGTTTGGTGATTGACTATCTGGTTTTTGGAGTTATTCATTAATACACATGTATTTTTTCTACAAAGAATTTCGGTCAGACTCGAAAGGGTTTGGCATTGTAAATAATTGCTGTCTGATCTATACAAGCAGACTGATTGCCAAAACATTACAGTCTAACTCAGCAAGTCTGATAAGTGCATCTCATCTGTGACGTTTCTTTTTGTATTGGATACTCGACTCAGCTGGTTGTCATCTGGTGGCATTCTTGATATTATCTTGAAATTGCTGATCTACAGCAACAATTTCACTATTTGGAGGGAATCTAAATTTCTGTTTTAAATCTCTGAGGTTCTGGCTGGACTCTGAAGTTAATGTGGATTTCTGTTTATGTAGATGCGAACAGATTTGTTATTTTAACTGATTTATCACAATTATTTGCTGCATTATCACAAACAGATTGCATGTCGTTGCCAATTTGAACCCATTCAATCACAATCTGATAGCAGGCTAATTCCATCGTACTGCTGTTCAAAGTCAAAGTCACACAGCAAGTGACTGCAAGTGGTTTGCTCATGTAATCTACATCTTTGAAGCATGAAGATTAGAAGTTTATTTCACACAGTTTCCAGCCACTGTTTTTCCTAGTGTGATCATAGCATTACTAGACTAGCTTAATGATAATTTAAAAAATAAAAAGAGAAAATTAAATAACAATCTTTTTTTAGTAATGGGCTTTGTTTTTGAGTGACATTGGTGTGCACCAAGGCACTGTGTTGGGGCCTATGTCTTTTTTTCGTCAAACAAATGTCTCTATTATTACCAAATCAAAATAACACCATGTTGCCAGCTAAAGAACTGCTGGAAGTCTTTCTCACTTTTTTCTCACATTAAATCACATTTGCTTCTGTTTAATGAATATCAATACTCAACATGATGTGTAGTCGAAGGGAAAGTGGTGTTTTTTTATTGTTTGTACAACAGGATTGCTTTAGTCTTACTATTAGTGCTCTGGATTTATCATACTGCTCTTAGCATCTACATAACTATCACATACAGGCTCTTAATCATGCAATCCATAAAAACAGCTCAAGCATGCAATATTTATTACTAAGTCCTGAAACTGTTGACCTGTGAAACACCAATGAAAAATCAGAGCTGCATGAGAAAGTAAAGGATGTTTGCACATTTAATCAAAAAAAGAGAAACAGCAGCACACCTGCTACCACTAACCACGCTAGTTATGAAAGTTATCCCTGTTTTAGTCGTTGTTTTGCTACTTGAATCAACACACATTTCTTCTCTTATTTAGTGTCACTGTTTTCAGAGAAAAAGGAACTCACTTTAGACTTGCTTGCACAGCACTGAATAGCAGACAAAAATAGGAACAGGCAGTGGAACATATAGCAGCTTATCAGCTAGATATTTCCCTCTGGAGGTGGAGGAGACCCAAACCAGAAGTAAAAGTTGAACATAAGTTTGGCAGGTGGACACAGACAAACACATTTTGTATTGTGCTCTTATTTATTCTTTGTACCGACAGACAGTTTTACTGTAACTACCATTAGCTCTGCTTGTTAAACTAAAATTGATCCACTAGATGAAAGATGCCATGTTCACATAACAGTGTTTTCATCCTGTCAGTTCTTGTCAGCCTCAAACATGTCAGAAACTATTTTCATGTGAGAGGCAGTGACAAAATTAATTAGTTTTAGCAAATGAAGGTAACTTGAGCACTTCCAGAGGCTAATGTGAATTTTATTTATAAACTTTTATTAAATCATTGCTGATTTTAATAGACTCCAGCGCCCCCCGTGACACTGAAAAGGATAAGCGGAAGCACATGGATGGATGGATTGCTGATTTTTTATTAAAAAATTATGTGAAAACACATTCAACAACAAATTCAAATAGACATTTTTGTTTCTGTCAATACATTTTATTGTGATTTTTATTTGCCTTCTAGATGTCATCAAATATTAAAAGATACAACTATACATACAAGTACCCATACTGTATAAATGCAATTTAAATAATGGCAAAAATGTACAACTGCGTATAACACCAAAATCAAAATACTGTTCTTATACCTTACAGCAGCGGTCCCCAACCTTTTTTGCGCCACGGACCGGTTTATGCCCGACAATATTTTCACAGACCGGCCTTTAAGGTGTTGCGGATAAATACAACAAAATAAAACTAGTACCGGTACCGAAAAAAAGAAGATTTATTCATAACACGTGAAAAGACCCAGGAAAACCGAGTAAACGATAAAAACGATAACAAAATAACGCTGAAAACCGATAAAAACCCTGAAAACCATACATTTCACACCTGAGCCTCAACTCTCGCGGCCCGGTACCAAACGACTCACGGACCAATACCGGTCCGAGGCCCAGGGGTTGGGGACCGCTGCCTTACAGTACAGATATGATGATATAAGTGTGGAAATATTAAACATAAATATGTTTTTTTTTGTCTTTTTCCCCCCTCACTATTTCAAATGCATTTGCAAAAGCCACGTCTTTTTTCAGTCTTGCTGGAAACGTTTATGTGAAATAATCTCCTCGTGCTGTCATTCCCTGCAGTCTTTTATAAACCTATAAGCCTTAGCAAGATGCTCGCTTCGTCGCAGTGGATACTTATCCATTTCTGAATAATTAAAATACCTATATTTACCACTTTTAACACATAGCTGCCTATCAATAGTAAATGTGTTGCTGACCTTATACTGACCTCACGGTTATCAGTGTTATTAACACAGGGGCTTCTTTTCTTAAACCTCCCCTTTAAAAACCCTTGAGTAGACCTGTACTTCTTGGCATCCTTGTATCACGGTACTGTGAAAAGCACATCCTCACATGAGTCTGCAGACGAAATACAATTTTATTCAGTTTCTGTTCTTCATGACAGCCGAGAGCACCTTTAGGTTAATATGAGATAGTGAGTTGCCAGACCTTAGATTCCATCAGTAGTGATTTCCAGTATCATGTTCCACTACTTTTATCTTATTGCCTGTAGGTGTGTTGTTTTATATTCAGTACGGGTGATACAGTGCGTTGGTAATGCAGAGATGTTCAGTTAAGATGAGTTAAAAATACATCCTTGCATTTATTCTTGTTATTTGTGTTCTTGCTATATTTTTCCATTTTTATTCTTGTTGTATTTTGTTGCACGAGTACTAAATTTTTACATTAGCTATTAGAAGGCTCACTGAACACTTCATTTATCAAAGTTTAGAATTTTCTGGCAACTGTTTCATGGTTCTGGCTTAAAAAGGTTTTCTGTAAAAGTGATATCATTTTAATGCATTACAATTTTTTTGAATTGTTTAATTATATATGTAATTATTTTTACTAACAGATTGAATTAGTTTTATTTGTGTATACAGTGGGATCCTCATTTGATTTCACTGTGTGGATCTATCTAGAAGATGAGGAAAATAAGACTATTTCCTAGAAAGAACTGTGTATTGAAACTACGTAATGATGTCTTAAAACACTTCCTCTTCTAACACAGCAGGTTGTTTCAACACGAAAAAGCAGAAAAAGCTGTCCTAAAGCAGATAGTTTAGCACGAAATAAAGTTCAGTTAGAGCTTTGAATTCACTGATTTCTGATTTTTGAATATTATATTGATCTATATTAAGTTGTTTTATTGGCATTAGTTAAATCCTTGACACACGAGTAAGTATATCATAGCATACTACAATATTAGTTCCTCTGAAAGACGAAACTGGACAGCCAGTTGGTTCCGTCACAACTTTGCTATTGATAATACAATTAGAAGTAAACATTCATTGGTAACTTTATTTCTAAGTTAGCATGTAGCCTAGTTTACATGAAATTGTTGATTGGATAGGTGCTAGCCTCACTTTTAAGGCTGCTGTGGAACTCCAGGGATTTGACTTTTGTATTCCCAGTAACATCATTGTACAATCTATAGTTTTGTCTACACTATCATGGTGATATTGTTTCTATGCCTGCCTCTTGACTCATGCTTATCTTAACTATTATCACAGAGTAGTTGTTACTGTCCTACTCTCCTGTGTTTCTTGTATCTTTGTTCTAACTGTGAAACACAGTGTGATTCTCCTGCCTCGCAAATAGAGCAGCAATGTATAAAGTTTATTTACAAGGCTCTACTGCACGATGTCTGATGACATTTTAATATTAGCTGTACTTCCTGTTCACACAGTTTGGAAAAACTGAAAGACTTTGCTGCCTAAAAAAGGGAAAACCCCATCAACAACAACCAAACAATTAAAGCAATGTTGTTGTTTTTTTTATTTAATTGGATGATTTTAAAACATTACATGTCTATATCTACCCTGGGAAATACTTTTCATAATTTATGACCATGTATAATGTCTCTTTGTATTAGGTTTCTGCCTGTCTAGCAGTCTGTCTACACTTATGTTATTGCACACAGGTGTGTCATGAAAAAGAGATCTTGTTCTCAGTGATGCAACGTGTTTACATAAGGAATTCAATAATAGTAATAATAATACTTTAGCTTTAGTATTCAGTGTCTGTAAGTTACGATTCCCTCGGTGAAGTTTTCGTTTCTGCTTGCAGATCTAAGAAGAATGACAGCTGGCTTTGTGGGCATGGCTGTGTCCATCATTCTTTTCGGGTGGATCATTGGAGTGCTGGGATGCTGCCAGCAGCATGACCTCATGCAATATGTAGCTGGGCTACTCTTTCTCATGGGAGGTACTGTGAGAGCACATATGCCCACATCCACACACACGAATGCATGCATGCAAAATCCAATTTTATTCACTTTATTTATTTATTTGATGACAGCTGAGAGCACCTTTGTGTTAACATGAGATAACAGTTCAATGTCCCGCAGTAACATGATTCTCATCCTGCAGTAAGATGCAGAGTACATGTAAAAATTCAATAATCGATTGAAAACCATGTAAACCAGTCCTGTTCTCTTCCACTCACACAGGAACATGCTGCATCATCTCATTGTGCACATGTGTGGCAGGAATCAACTTCGAGTTATCCCGCTATCCTCGCTACATGTATGGCCTCCCTGAAGACATTAGCCATGGCTATGGCTGGTCCATGTTTTGTGCCTGGGGGGGCCTCGGTCTCACATTGCTGGCTGGCTTCCTCTGCACCTTGGCTCCATCCCTGAGTACGCCTGCCACTCGCACAACCATCCACAAGCCGAGGCAGGAGAACGGAACCGTGTGACAGGGGCGTTGTGAAGCGATTGAACCACCGAACGCACAAACACACCCTTCCAACCTTGATGTTTAACTCTGAAACAGTTTTTGTCTGATCACCATCTCACAACACCCTCAGCATCGCCATCCCCCTTCAGTGTTCAGTGTGCCTGAGTTGTGACAGAAGGAACAAAGTAACGGCAAATTTCACACACCTAATCTTGAAAATCCCCGAGGGACCTCCGTAAAGGCCAAGAGTGACACCCACAGCAATGTTTGACTGGGACATGGCTCTAATAGCACAAATAAGACTTTTTTTCTTTTGGTTTTGATTTTTGAAATGCTGACTTTATGATGATCTAATGGTGACTGTTTTCTCTGAAGAGAAATTGTCATAAAATGGTGCTCTCTTAAATACATAAAGCCACACACAATCCCACACAAGAGACACATTTACACACAAACACACGCATACACACACACACACAAACACAGACACACACCAGCCTTTCCACATATGCTCAATTACTATGGATGAATCATGAGAGATATCCAGCAAAAGGAACAAACATCAGGCCAGAACATCCTGTCAGCATTCCTCTGTCAGTCGAGTGAAGTGTGCTGTGTTATTGTTCGTAATGGAAAAAAAAAAGAAGAAGAAAAAAATTTGGCACTGACTGCCCATTGCCTATCTTTAGTATAGCACACTAACTGATATCAAACATGAGCCCCAGGGCACACGTCTACAGCCTATACTGGGTCTAGCAGTGCGGTCAGTATGATAAAATACACAGAAGTAAAATTTTTGCCTTCCAGAGCAAATTGTTTGACACTTCTTTGACAATTATATATGTACAAATGCATCTCAGTGTAGATCCAGATCATTGTTTGTGTAAAGTAGATTTTGAATATTTGTTTTCTGTTTGCTCAGAGGCAGTGATGGCCGGCAGAGTTCAGTCGATTACCAAGTGAAAGTAATGCAAGTAAGCAGGTAAATCTGAGTAAAAGAAACACAGCATCTGCTGCACTGTCATGGATCTGACAGACCGGTGTGTTTGCTGAAGGCTGAATCATAACCTGACAGCAAGAAAAATTAAACCAAACTATGGAGGAGGTATTTGATTGCTCCGCTGTTTAACCTCATATTGGCCAGTCCTTCTTTTCTCTGAATAGAAGCGAATTAAGCAATTTTAGAAGAGAAAGAAATGCAACTTCAGTGATGCCACTAAAAATACAAGCACAATCTGCACACAGAATTCTCATCTGTACTAAGTACAATAACAGACTATATCAAACATTAGTGGAAGGCCAAACTATCATCATTTAATATCCTGCAATGTTAGTTTTAATATAAGGAAAGGAGCACAATAAAAGATCATTTCTGTGATGGACCTCATTGTCCAGCAATCAAATGCATATTGTGAATTTAAGAGTTGTTTACAATTTTTTTTATATGGATGTTAATCTTTAGAAAACAACAACAAGAACAAAATTATAAGTAGAAAAAATCCTGTTGAAGGCTGTGATGCTTGGAATTCACACAATGACTGATCATTTTAGTAAAAATATATTTTGTACCAGTAAAATGCAAATGTACTGTGTACTAGCTAACAAAACAGTACACTACACATTGTTGTGTGTGAGAGGAACAGAGGAATTCTTCATTTTTGTCTTACACCTCCAAATCCGAGGTCGAAACAAAGCACCTACAGCAACATATGCCTAGACATGTGTCTCGAGCTGTACTGCAAATACACATTCAGTTTGAATTATTTAATTTACACATCGAAAATAACTAGACTGAGAAAACTTGAAATGACAAGTATCCATAATAAGTCAAATTTAAGGAATGCGTTCTTGGAAACTTATTTTTGATTTGAAATACACCAGGTTTTCTGTATTAAGTCGGAAAATGACATATTCCATAGTGTGCAACATGGTTTGGACAATGTAAAAATGTCTGAAAATAAAGTGTAGGACTTAAAGCTGTTAAATATAAAAGGAAAAACTATCACCCTGTTAACACTACTGGGCGAGAATAACCCACAAAAGCCATTTGGTTTTTGTTTTGTTTTTTTGTAACGCTGTAATTTTTTGTTCCCGAGTCACTAGAGGTAATATATTTTAAAAGGACAAAACTCACCACCTCCACGATCCATGACTACATGATACAAGAATATTACAGCCATGATGTTTTTATAAGTGTTGATTGCCTGAGATGAATCATGAGATATTCTATCAGCTATGTCAATTAACTCTCTTAGAAAAAAAAAGGTGTTATAGTGTCTTAACAACACTGTGTGTGACGTTTGGTCATTTCACCATCACCATCAATGAGGAAATGAACTGAGGCATGATAGAAAACTGTATCGCCAGTGTCTTGTTGAATCTTTGCACTTTGCTGCGTTTCATGATTTAGTGAACCTGAAGTCTTAAGCTGGTGGCACTATATTTGTTTGCAAGGTCACACAAGGGAGCAAAAGATGATCAGAGCATGTAACAAGCACCCTGTTGTGAGTCCGCGTTTATACAGTGTTGTGAGGTCAGGGTCAATCGGCCGAGGCTCTTAATGTGGAAATGTTTCCACCTGAAAGTAGGGCATACTATAAATATGGAAATTTTTTATATCTATGCTCGCTACACTGCTAACTGACAGAATGCGACGCTGTGTGGTGTTTTAATGAAGTTTTAAGTTTGCACTTAAACTGAAACACAGTAATATACTGTAAGCAGTGAAGTGTAATGTATATGTACATGGTGAAAGTACAATGTGTTGTTCTGACTGAAGCACAACTGCACACAACTCTTTTTTGCGTATTATGGGGGTGGGGAAGGAATTAGACTTTTGCCACCACTGCATGTGTGCAGTCAAAACATAACACATGATACATTTTGAAAGCACACAGCTACCCCCCACCCCCCAGCCCCCCATGTCTCAAATAGTAAATTTCAATGAACACCAACACAAAGCAGTGTCTGTGTTTTGAAGCTGAAGTTTTGTCATCAACTCAAAACAAAAGAACAGTAGCACACAGTAGCAAGATTTACAAAGCATTACAAAAAAACAAAAAACAACGAACGTTAGAGGACGGATGAGCACCGTGTAACAAGATACTGGAAATTGTTGTATAATCCAACTTTCATGAGAAACTTAGAGAAGTACTCTGCAATGAGAGATGACCCATGAAAATGCCACCATTAAGAGTGGCTCTCATTTCAGTAGCACAGCTATTATTTTCTACATTTATACTGGTTCCATCCACTGCAGATGTTACGTGGGGATAAAAAAAAACAAAAAACAAAAGCCAGACATTACAGCCTTGCATGATCTCATTACAGTTAGTTTCTTTCAATATATGAAAAAGTGTGTCCATTTTTAATTAGTTTATTTTACTGAAATAAAACATGTAATTATTAACATGTTGTTGCTTTCTGTCTTTGTGTTTGTGCCGGGACTCTGCAGTTCTGCCCTCCAAAGTTGCAGAGCTATATGTGAATCGCTCTGTTTTAAAAAAAAAAACAAGACAAAAAAAAGCACCTTTATCTTGAAAGTTTTAATATGTGACGATCCTCGTCTGTCTGAGGCAGCAAGATGTTTTGTACTGTTAAATCTGTAGGGTAGAGGTGCTTTCTGGAGCTGAACTGAAAACAGACAGTCCAGCTAAGAGATGAATGTCCAGGAAGGTAGGACACCATCATAGCGCCAGTGTTGACACATTACTTCCCCAACTAATCACCACGGCGGCAGTTGGCCTTTTGTCACTGAGGACATGGTGCCACCTAGAGGGAGAACTTAACATTTTGTGTCTTTGCTTTTTTTTTTTTTTTTTTTAAAAAGACTTGGATGAGTAAATCTGTGTTAAAAGGCCCAAAACATACAAATAACGTGAGAAGTAAGTAAATATGAAGCAGCATTAAGAAATCTTTTATTTAGTTCTTGCAATAGCAATCAAGTCTATATTTTTTTTTAAAAGTTACAATTATTTTAAACACATATTTTTTAGAAAAAAGGTTTAATTACAGGCAAACATCCAATGAAACTCAAATACACAGATGATTAAGGAATGTGGATGTCTAAAATAAAAAAAAAGTTCAAACAAACATAAACACATTGTGAGCTTGAGAAACTGCACAAATCTAAACATGACTTTACACCAGACACATTATTGCATAGAGTACCAAAAAAAACCCTTTTCCTGAAAGAGTGTTTCACAATGAAGTATATATGGAAGCAATGATGTACATCCAAAAGATGGTGCGCTGACAAAAATATCTGCGCTGCAATTTCTTACAGCTCACAATAAAGCTGCTGAAGCACAAATTGCAGCAGCAGGAAGCGGTGAAATTGATAAAATTGTTGCCATTTATTTGCCTCCTAACGCACTGTGGCATACGCAGAGTTAAGTAAGCTTGTAATCACAGTCAGTTGCGTACTTCACACAGCTATAAGAACAGTCACATCGGTGTATAAGGAGAAAAGGTTGGATTGTATTTTAACTTGAGGTAAAATGGACGTCAGCTGTGTTGAATCACTGACCTTGAACACTTTGCTCTGATTAGGTGAGAGTTCCCGCTGCCACCTGAAGCCGGAGGCAGTTACTTCTTGCCACGATAATGGGCTCCGACCACCATGTAACTGTCAGGTGAGATGTTCAAGTTGGGTGGCTTTGGTTTGTCCTTACAGAGCCTGACCTCAGATTTACCTGCCAGCACTGCTCCTCCTTCTCCTCCTCTGCAGGGGTCATGTTTCTTCAGGTAACTCATAAAGGTCTCCCATCCTCCACCCACTCGTACCATCACGTGACGCTCATTCAGCATCTGCAAAGGTGACATGGGAGGGAATGCTGGGTAATAAACTTTCCATATATTTTCTGGCTGATGCATTTCCAGGATGTTTTTGAACTCTCAAATATATGTTAAGCAGTGCTTCACACACACACACACACACACATAATCACATACACGTGTGTGTGTGTAGCACTGGCTATGAAAGGCAAATGATGTCTTGGAAAGCTTTGTCAAAATCTCATTAAGCCAAATGAAACAGCTCCTCGTGGAACCAGCTGAGCACACACATGCACACACACACACACACACACACACACACACACCGTGACGCACAATGGCGCACCCACACAGATCTGAAACACAAGCCACCTAGCAGAACTATTTTAAATGATAATAATTGCAGCGTTACCAGTCTGTCTGTTAACAGTAGTTACAATGAGGTCAGTCGTGTCTGAATCAACAAATCGTACACAGACAGCCGTCCTTACAGCTGAAAACCAACTGCTGCCATGGCAACTAATGCCACAATATAGAGCCTTGGAGAAAAAAAAGCAATGGAAGGAGAAATTGAGATGAGTTCGGCTCAGTCCCTCAACTCCCAGCAGACATTAACATTCCCAAGAGGTCCTGCAAAGCCATCCGTTGTTCTGTCAGCGCCAGCAACCCCCCCACCCACCCCCTGCCTTATCAGCAATAAAGCCTTCATTACAGGGCCATTAAGAATGCGATAATACAAGCAGATCTCCTCGCTTTATGTATGGAAGTGTGTGTGTGTCACGTGTATGGGATGAAAAAGAAATCAATGGTACAAGCACAGACACACGCACACACGCAGGCGGGAGACACGGGCGGCTTTAGAGGAAACTCCAGACGTGGTGCGTCTCAGCTGTTATCCTGCAGATTAAACTGTTGAGGTTGACAGGGGTCAAGTCTGACATCCTGAATAAACCACTCTCCTGTCACACTTCCAGGAAATATCAGTGTGACTGGTTATCATTCTCAAAATGTCAGTCACAATACAAATTTTTAAAAAAAACTGTCTAAACACAGTTGTTTTTTTCTTTGTCTTCATTTACTGTCACTGGACTTAACAATGGACTGTCTAAGCTTAAACGTATTAAAGTGAAAGATAAACTTAGATTTGTTATTTGATGTAGACTATAAATAGCTTCTGCAGTCTACTATTTTCTGGGTGTAATTTTTCAAACATGGACCAATGTTGTCAAATAAAAGACCAACTTAATCATCTAAGAAGAAAATACAAAAATGAAACAAGTCAGCATCTTTCTGAAGGAGATGATCTACCAAAGCCCTCTTTGTTATTTCAGGCTCCTTTATTTCTGTCTCTGTAACCCCCGCCCTCCTCCCCCTCCCTGCTATGTCTGCAGCCCATAAACTAACGTCTGGATTCCCTTGTGTCCTCCATCGATTCCCTCTCTCCCCCTCTCCTCCTGAAAGATGCATTAGTGTACTCAGGGAAAAGGAGTCCTCTATACACATGCCAGTAGGAGGCAGGCTTTAGCCACAAGCGCTGATTTTGATGCTGTGAGCGCGCTCAGTTCTTAAATTTAACAGCAAACACACAAATTGATGAGCCATACCGGTTCTAATGCCATTAATCTGTTTCGCCTGTTGTACTCGGTTTCCCCTTTACTAGAGATCTCACATCAGCGAGACCTCCTTATTGAATACAGGGTGTATGTCTAGGTGCAGACAGTATAATAGAACAGACAGAGCCATAGAAACCCTATAAGACAGCACATTGATTAGACCATTGCAGATTCTGAATGGCACTAAAAGGTCAAATTGAGATATCTTGCTAAAAATAACTCCTCATTCGCCAGAAGATAAAGCTTAGTGACTTTAGTTATCCCCAAATCCAATACAGTAAAGATGTTCATCAGATTGGACACACGTTCATGATTTGGAGGACAGTTTTGGTGATGAAGATTTGCATAATCTTAAATTTACCTCTACAAAGCTAATGTCGCTCACATAAGCCTCAGCTACATTATAATGTTTACTAAATCTGAGCTTACTAACAGGTAAAACGATGACAACAAAGGCAGTAGATTTGGTCCGAGTACAGGTTTCATAAATTTTTCACACATTCCTTGTTCATCATTTCTTCACGTTCCACTGTTATGTCAAAGGTCGGCTATAGAACAAAGACCACGTGGCTTCTGTTGAGTCAACGTCTTTCTCGAGAGCACTTGAGAAAGGAAGATGATGAAGTGTTTCTATGAAAACGATTTTAATCAGCTATATGTGATCATGAAAAAAAAGAGTGCTTTTTAGGTTCATCACTATATTAGCATGATGTGTCTTAATATTGTGAGGTGCTATAAATCTCTTTTCCTTCCATCAGCACAGCCAGACGGGGTCTCTGCTACAAAGCTGAACGAGAGCCTAATTGGGCAGAGAGAAGAAAGAGAAGCCTTCCTCTTTTTTAACACCAAAGAATAGCAAAGCACTCCAGGGCCAGCGTGATTGAATAGAGTCCAAAGGGAATAGAGAGAGAAGGGGAGAGAGAGGCGGGGTAGAAAGTTTACACGTGAGGAGGGGCGGTCATGCTCAGCCGCTCATTAACAAGCTGTCTGATTAAACCCATCGCTAATGACTTTGTCTTTGTAATCAATAGTATCTGCTCTTTAAAAAGGTCTGTACACACTGAAGGGTACACTCCCCTAGGAGCGACACGGGGGTTATCACGCTATATGGAAATGGAGGTTTATGGTGTGTTTCCCCACTCACGTGTAGGCAGCTGTGGGTTTCAAGGTAATGGATGGCTTACTGATCACTCTATTCAAACAGCTCATGTTTGTCTGCTTTTCAGCAACCGGGAAAAAAGGAAGCAGTGCAATTTATCTACAAACTAATAATTAGGGATGAAGACGTGATGCAGGTTCAAGGACAGACGTTATATCTGAAAGACTGCATAAAGAATGTGAGCACACAAGGCAGTTTTGATAGCATAGAAAAGCTTTAATCTTGCTTATGCATATGCATTTAGCCAGCCCATGATTTGGCTATCATGCATCTGTACTTCCTCAGGTTTCTAAGAAGTGGTGTTCCAACATATGTTATATCTGTTATGATATGACAGATATGATTCTCTAAATAGGAAGTAAGAAATATGCATTCTGACACTAATGTCATAATGTAGCTGTTGCAACAGAACTTATGCATCTAATAAATTTCATCTCCTGAACAAACACTGTGATCCAACCTGTGAGAAACCTTATCAAGATCTCACCTTTTAGATTCCCAGTGATTATTTTTATGTTAAAATGATATATCGTGTACTCAGAACATACAGCAAGCATCAAGGTCACATTTTCAGTTTTTATAGATGGAGGGATGTATGAAAGACACTGAAGTACATCTTTGTATTCAAAACCGTACCCACATACATGCACTCCCGAGTGGGCTGCCATTTAAAATGCGCACCAGGGTCATATCTTTGCAGAATCACCCTGAAAGAAACATGTTTATTTTTCTTCCAGGTTTGAACTCTTCACTGAAGGTCTATGTACTGAATACAATCATTGTGAGCCCATTCGTATCCTGACCACTGGTTGCCAAGCAACCCTGCCTCCCCATCCTTGAGCCTTCATAACACATGCATACAGATGGAGGATGTTTCAGGGAGGCTGAAAGACATCAGGGTCTCCATCCCAAGTGATGCAAATCAGTCCCTCTGACACATTGCACTTATTGCTGACTCAACTCTTGATTAAACATTCACACCTCATATGTGATTATGTGTTATCTGTGACAAATGCTCCCATTAGGTGTGGTTTATTATTTGTCTTTTGGTATCACAAAGCCTCCTGTCCTATTAGCAAACATACTTCAATATTTTATTTAAAAAAAACAACAAGTTAAAAGCATTGTCATCAAACTAATGCAATGTAAACCGAACTTCTATTAAAAATATATATTTACATACTACTTTATTATGTTTTTATACCCTTACCAGCCACTTTATTAGGTCCAGCTATTCACCTGCTCACTAATACATATCAGCCAATCAAATGGCAGAAACTCAGTGTATTTAGGAATATAGACTTGCTCAAGACAGCCTACTGAGTTCACACTGAGCAGCAGAATGAGATAGAAAGGTGATTTAAGTGATTTTGAAGGTGGTGTTGTTGTTGGTGCTAGACTGGGTGCTCTGGGTGTTTCAGGAACTGTTGATTTACTAGAATGTTCCCACACAGTCTTTACAGAGAAGACAAAATATTCAGAGACCAGCAGTTCTCTGGGTGAAAGTCAGAGAAGTCTTGTTAATGTTAGAGGTCAGAGGAGAATGACCAGACTTTGACCTGAAAGGAATGCAGCAGTAACTCAAACAGCCACTTGTTACAACCAAGGTATGCAGAAGAACATCTCTGAACAAGCAACACAATGAACCTTGAAGGAGATGAGGTACAGAAGTGGAACTACATAGGGTACCACGGCACTGCTATGTGGTCAGCCAAGAACAGGAAATTGCGGCTATATTTTGCACAAGGTCACCAAAAACCACTGTCCTCAAATGGCCTCCATAGCCACTGGATCTCAATCCATTGAGATGTCGTGGAACAGGAGATTCATATCATGGATCTGATAAATCTGCAGCAACTGCATGAAGCTATCGCGTCAATTTGGACCACAATTTTTCAGGAATGTTTCCAGCACCTTGTTGAATCTATATCATGAATAATTAATATAACTGTGGAGGCTAAAGGGGGTCCAACTCAGTACTGGCAAAGTGTACATAACAAAGGGTCAGAGAGTGTATTTACTGCTTCTATTATGTTGGCTAAATTATCTAAAGAGTTGTATGGAGGATCTCAAAGTTACTGCATGAATGTGTCAAAATACAAGTAATTTTTAGGAGAAAGGGATAACGGAAACATACTTACTCGTATATAAAGAACTTTGTCCCCAACACGGTAACAGCCCTTTGGTTGTTTCTCAACCAGGAAGGTGATGGGACAACTGCAGGGTGGATTTTCAATAATGTTTCTTACCTATTACAGATTCCACAGAGAAATCAAACTCAAAAAGAGTGTATTTTAAACAGTGTACCACTGAGATTAATTTCACTGGAAACAAAATACGCACAAAGTCATCCAAAATGCTGGTGCAGGAGCTCCTCCTGATGGTTGACTTGTTTGATGAGCGAGGAGTCAAGGCTGCAGGTGGGGAATTAGTGGGAGGTGTAGCTGTCGCACGGTGGGCGTTTATTGCGGTAAGGCAGACTTTGGTGGTGGATTCCAGGGTTTGGCCTGGTGAAGGCGCTGATAGCGGAGTTGAGGCAGATGTGTTAGTGGTGCAGGATGAAGGGAACAAAGGTGTTTGTGTCGAGACTGTGGTTGTATAAGGAGTACAGGATGAGAGGGGGGACTGAGGAGGGGATGAAAACATAGTTGCTGGGTTTGTTGTGGCTGATGGAAGATCAGAGGCAAGCGAAGCAGCGAGGGGTTCAGATGGACTGGTTGCCCTTGGAGTGAGGGGAGCGGGTGCAGGGAGAGGGGGAGAAGGGGCAGGTGGTAGGGATGGCTGGGATGGTGAATACAATGAGAGAGGAGGAAAAATGAAAAAAGGGGATGATGGAGATAAGCTCCCTGCCTCCTCCCTCTGCATCTCGCTCTCCAACTTAACCAACCCCGGTGGCTCCACGCCGTACCTGAAAGTGAAATTTAACAAAAAAATTTGCATTTGCACAAACAAATCAACACAGGAGAGAGAACATAGTGATTTTCACATCAAGGTGCTTAAACTCTTGGAGATACTTCAGCAGTTATCACTTAGTTTTTTTTTTTAAAGTGAGCACCTAATGCAGCTAGAAATGAAAACTTAAGAGGTGAAAAGTAATGAATGAGTTGCTATAGCAGTGAAAATCATCATCAAGGATAAACAGAAAATGAGATGACAAGAAAATTAAATATAGAAAAGAAAATTAAACAGGAAAACATGCAGCTATTGGCAGTAGAATGAAAACAATGATATAAAAAGAATACATTTCATTTAAGTGTAATGCAATCACGGTTTTATTTTTGGAGCTGCTCTGTGGATGGACAGTTGGTTATTCCTAGTTACCTGGCTGCAATCCGTCCCAGCTCCATCAGGCACAGGCACACCTCCCGAGGCTTCTTGTGGAGGACTTCAGGCAGCACATGCGTGACGTACAGACAAAGAGGATACAGGGGTACGAATAAAAAAAGGTCACTTATCTGAAAGGAAAGATCTTTCCAGAGATAAGCTTCTGTTTTTGTAAAAAAAAAAGAAAAAAAAAAAGCGGGGCCTGCAGCCTGAACATAGAGGATATGTTTCAGGAGGTATTCTGTCTCTATTGTGCATCTCTCTCTTTGAACCAGGAATTCCTCAGGGCCCTGGATGTGCTGCTGAGGGCATGAAGGCATGAAGTCATCAACAAGTAAGCCACTTCAGTCCATTATGGTTTAGGAAATAAAAATAACTCTACACTCAGTTTGTGTCAGAAAACATTATTATTAATTTGTTATTTGTCAAGATGACAAACGTTTGAGTCCAAAGACATCACATGAGCCACAGCATTCACTTATGGCAAAAAAAAAAAAAGTTATACAATCAGCAAACAGCTGCGTTTCTATTGACTCATCTGTTTTGACAAAAGAAAGAAGTTTATATCATCCCCCCTTTGTGTCACTGATGAAGTAAACTTAAGTCTGTCAAATTGTGGTAACTGTATTTTCCCACTTCCTTCAATTAATCAAGTGAAGTGGGTAACTTTGCCTGCAGGGGAGACTCATTGTTGCTGGTGGGGATTAGCCTGTACATTATCATTCCTACGCATCTGCCACCTTGCAGAGACATGCCCATCTAAGAAGTGCAAAATGTTCTTTCTTAGACTTACTTACTGCATTTAACTTGATTAAAACTGGTACTTCAATTGGACTTGACTGGAGTGAGATGTGAGATATGTATACTTCACTTTTTCTGAGTCACAAACATTGTATCACCGACTCACTGGACTGTTAATGTTTAATTTGAAACAATTGGTAGTAGTTTTGCAACTGTTACTATATTATTGTGCAAATGTTTATACATGGCAACACAGTATATAAGGGCAAAAAAAAGGATTTGGACTTGTTTGAAAGTCAATATTTGGTATGACCACTTCAATACAGCCTGAACTCTCTCAAGCAAGCTTTCTTGTAATTTCTTTAGGTCGTCTTCATGAATAGTTCTCCTGGCTTCTTGAAGGAAATTCAAAGCTCTTCTTTGGATGATAGAAGCTTTTTGTTCAGTTCTCTGTCAAGATGATCAAACGCTGCTTCAATAATGTTGACGTCTGGGCTCTGAGGAGGCCAGTCCATGGCTGACAGTGTTCCACTGTGTGCACCTCTATTGAGGTATGCTTTTACTGCACTGGCAGTGTGTTTTGGATCACTATCATACTGAAAAATGAAGCCATTGCCAGTCAGACACCTTTTCAGTGCATAGTGGATGGATGATTTGACTTTTTTGTGGTTATAATTCTATCAATTTTGACAAGATCTCTGACACGGCTGGCTAAAATAAAGCCTCAAAGTATCACTGGGCCTCCATCATGTCTCAGTGTCGTAACTCTCTCTCAAATGCTAAGGATTTCAAATTTGGATTCGTTACTCCGTAGGACCTGTTATACTTTATTTTCAGTCCCGTTCTTGTGTAATTTGGCATGCATCAGCCTTTTCCTTCTGTTTCCCTTTCTTAAGAATGACTTCAGTGAACAGTAGATGGAACTAAAGGTCCAGATGTATCTCTTAGGTCCTGTGTCAGATCAAGGTCAGGACATGACTTTCAGATACTGTTCATCTGCTGTACAGTTTTGTTTTTTTAGGCCTACCGCTTCTTCTTTTGTTCTCCAATTGTCCAGTTTCTTTAAGGACACACTGCACACCATGCTGAGATACAACATGTTCATGTTGATCAGTAATGTGCTGTAAGTGCTGTGAGGCATGATTCACTTGAGCCTTGTATTGTTAAAAGAAACAAAGGTCTGAATTTCTCTGCTTCATTAGGTCTTAACTCACCCAAATCCTCAGACTCGAAAAGGTAAGCCTCATCAACACCAATCTTTCGACACCAGTAGAGGAAGTTGGCCGTGTTGTCCCTGGCGAAAAATGATCCAGAAGTTGCATCAGCTCGCCAGTGGATCACTCTTCTTGTGAAGACCTGTGATTGATTGTTTTCAACAAGCACATTCACAGAGAAGCAGTGGAAACATAAGCTCTCATTTCTAAGAAGCACACTGACTGGCTTTATCCCGGATCAGTGTTTCAGGGTACACAATGGATCCTGTCCAATGATCAACAATAGAAAAGCCTTCTTTAGTGAGTTTGAGCATAAACACACTGAGTGGAAGAGACAACTTCCTCTCCACTTGCATTATGCCAGCATTTGGTGTGCAAGGAGGGCATATCAGGGGTAAGATCTTTACAAAGCACGACTGTAGTAAGGAGAGGCTTACTGAAAGAAAACATGAATAGACATAACAGACATAGACAAGCACTGAATGAAATGCCAGACATTATCACTGCCAACGTCGGACCTGACCTAGTTTCTACCTGAACTCTGACTGTTCTTAAGTTAGATTTCATTTGTTTTGTTTTTATTTTGTTGTTATTAAAATGACTCACATTACGTGTTTTTACATTAGTCTTATCTTCTTTTCCGTTTGGTGTGCAAATAATTGTGCACATTACTTTGTGTTGTCACATCACCTTGCCATTGTTGTTGTGCATCATCTTGTCCTGCAGCAGCTGAGCCAGCTCACAGAGCAGAACGCCATTATCCAAACTCTCCATCAGATTATCTGCTGTGAGGTCCACTCCTGGGCAGAATTCACACATGACACACAGAAATGTCACAACTGTAACTCAGGATTGTTTGCTTTTTGCTTTACTCAAAAAAAGATCTTAGAAGTCGATCAAATATGTTCCTCTATTGTTTTTTCCAAGAGGATCTTATCCATTTGTTTTCATAAGAAGGATTCTTTAACAATCAGATGCACTCAGAATAATCCAATATGAAATCGGTAATTCTGGATTATACTGTAGCTGAGTGAAAGTGAACATGGGTGAACCAAAGTTTGAAATAATAATGACATGATTACATCAATTTTTTTCAGTCATTATGTTTGATTCCAAACATAATGACTGATATATTCACACATTGTAAATAGTGTTAATAATATCTTTTAATACTTTGAATTCAGATTGAGTTTTCTCTAATCCACACATTTCTTTTAAGTTGGCAACACAAAGATCTAGTAACACCTTGCTATCATGATTGACTACAACCGTCAGTTTCTTGTTGTCAGCATAAAAGGATTTGTTTGACAGCACTTATTGGATTGACTCAGAGCAATTGGAAAGTCCAAGAAACTCAGCGAAGAGCTAAAAGGATTATGGATTTACACATAATAGGAAGGTCTCTTGGAGACATTTCTAAACTACTGCATTTCAATGCATTTAAGTACAATTTATTCAGATGTGTCACCACTCTGCCAAAACTGTCACTTTCAGATGAAAGGAAATTGGTTTGGATGTTCAGGAACACCAAGGTTCAACCCTGCAATGAACTGGGAACTGCAGGAACACCAGAATTATTTTCCACAGTGAAGCAAGTTTTACACTGAAATGGACTAAGAGAGCAAAGACCAAGAAAGAAGCATCTGCTCAGAACTGAAGCTTGTCTGACATTTGGATAAGCCAAATACCTTCTGGAACACTGTACCAGCTGTCAAGGACTGGAGGATGACTTCCAAATTCTTCAACTTCACCTCAAATCAATAGACCTCAGTCTTATTGAAAATTTGTGTAATTTCGACCAAATATCAAATATTGAACCAGAATTAAGCCAGAAGCTTGTTGATGGCTGATTGAGGCGCAACTTGCATTTAACATTTGTTGGGCGTGTGACTGTGTGGATTAGAAAAAAAATCCAAACTAAATTCAAGATTTTGTAGCCATGTTTTGTTTTGAAAGTATAGTATTATAGCTAGACTGAGTCCCAGCAAAATCTAAAGGTTATCTATGGATCATCCAGTTGAGTACTGCAGTGCAATACTGCAATATTTTTTTGCAATGCTTTTTATTACAGTTAGTTAAGAATTCTGCTGCAAGAAACAGGGAAAACGAGCATACAGTGGGGCAAAAAAGTATTTAGTCAGCCACCGATTGTGCAAGTTCCCCCACCTAAAATGATGACAGAGGTCAGTAATTTGCACCAGAGGTACA
>NW_024582420.1:1390990-1445822 GCF_018398535.1 Haplochromis burtoni
CATGTGGATTCATGGATTTTTTTTTCACATTCTGTCTCTCACAGTTGAAGTGTACCTCTGGTGCAAATTACTGACCTCTGTCATCATTTTAAGTAGGGGAACTTGCACAATCGGTGGCTGACTAAATACTTTTTTGCCCCACTGTATTACTCTAATCCTCAGCTACTTGTTTTGGCTTCCAATCAAATACAGAATAAAAAGTATTGGTTATTGTTTAGAAATTGTTTAATAGCTTTGGGCCTAAATATATAACTTAGGTGTTTAATAGATAAAAACCTAGTAGGCCTCTAAGGTCCGCAAGATCTGATCATCATTGGCGAAAAACAGTATTATTCAATACAGTTTATTACAAAATAAAAAGTTGTCTCACCCATCATGGTGTTGAGCCAGAAGGCCAGGTCTTCTTTCATGGGCAGAAGGCTGGAGTCATGGCGGTAGGGGAGCCACTGGTGGTACTCCTGGGGACAGGCCAGGCCTGGTCCAGAGTGTCTGTACCTTAGTGAGAGACAGCCATTCATCCCCAATCCAGTCAACTGCCTCGGGGTGATGGGACTGCCAAGAGTGGCTTTCGTTGCTCCAACTTCACTGTCCATGTTTCAGCACCAAATGATCTTTGATGAATCCCACTAGTCCAGAGAAACTGGATTTAAAAAGAAGACCATTTAAGACCGCACATGACTCCGGTCCTCCAATTTTTAATCATTTATTGCATCTCAATAGTAAGTAATTTCAAGCACACCTGCTCTTCATCAGTAATGTGCAGAGTAGTGTTGTCTCAAATTAGGGTATGACATTCACACAGCTGACCACCTGACTTCCTCTGCTCCCTTTACGGATGAGTTCCATCTCACTCCTCTTCTGTCACACCAACCCTCTGCATGTCCTCCTTCACTACATCAATGAATCTTATTCTTTCTCTTTCCCTCCTGTCATATTCACCATCCTTTGTCCTATATGTACACTATCCCTCCTATAACTGTGGGCCTTAATTTTATATCTGTTACCCACGAAGAAAGTTAAAATAGATCAGACATATTCAAACTATGAATAGCAGTTAAAATAACTCATATACCTATGTTGTAAAGGTGCATCTACATCTAATTAGATTATAATACATCTAAAGCCAAATACATAATTTAAAATATAATGGTTTTTCAAGGGCAATATTTGTAAGTCATTTAAAGTGAATGTACAAAAACAACAAAACATGTTGAAACCTTCTCCCAAAGCTGCAGCACTGGTTTTCATGTGCAAACCCTGTTTTCACAACCAAACAATCCACACAATCATTAATCAAAGGGATTAAACTGACTGCAGGCAGCTTGTGTTTAATAAGATGTACAGCCACAGCCCCGAGCCAGTCTCCTGGTGCTGCTGCATGGCTCATTTGTCCTGTTCCCAGAGCAGTCACGATCGTAAAGCTCAGCACCATGCAAAGGCTTGCTCTCTCTAATCAGCTAGAATTAAGATGACAACATGTACAGTGGGTCAGTGGGTGTGCTGACTGATATATAGTAGAGATATGATTACTTCGAGCCAGTTGACTGACTTTAATGTGTTACTATAAAGTAACAAGGCAAGAAAACATTCTGGATGTTGGGGGTGTTTTTCTAAGCTACCGGTGAGATGTAAAATAAGATCTGAGCAGTCCAGCATAGGCAAAAAAATCAATTAATTTTAAGGCTTGTCAAATGGCAAAACACTTCACAGAGGGTGGAAATATTACAGTTGGAATAAGGATATGCTTCTTGTAGTTCTTTGACCCAATGCAGAACCTGATATATTGCCATTAATTAAAAGCAGAGACAAGTTTAATCTTTTTTACTACACATTCCTACAGCAACCTCAGCTGCACCGGGAAACAAGCCTCATTGATGCTTATGTGTGGGTTCTCTGAGCGTAGTCTACAAGTCATGACACAGCAGCAACAAAATTAAGCCAACGCCGAAATACCAAAAACTGCTGCTCATGTGGTGGCCATCTGAGGCTAACAGTAAGCCTGTATATTAAAGGTAGACAGTTTTACAGGATTAAAAGCCTGACAAAAAAATTGTTTTGCTCCCGGTGGCTCTTCATAACCAGTGTAGGGTGGGTGATTTTGACTGACTCAACCATCAAGACTTTACCTAGAGCTGTAGTTGATTGCTGTCTGCTAGTTTTTACTTCCACTAAAACCAGTCACACAGGAGCCAAATGAGAGATTGGTTCCCATTGTTACCTTACAAATATGCCTGCTGTGTGTTGCAGCCCATTCAAGAAGTTTGTACTCATGCTTATGATGACTGAAGCTAGGATTTTATTATTCAGCTATTTGCCAATATTAGACAAATATGTATTTCTGTGTGTTGCACCTAAATGGTTTGAGCTTGATGACAAAGATTGCTGGCATTTTAAGAATTTACCAAACCATCCGCTTGTTCATACATTTATGCTTCAGTACTATTGAAGCTTCAAAATGCAGAGTTCAAAACCAGTAAACTAGGTAACGTCACATTGGCCATGTCAATCTATTATATACAGTATGTGATCCTGAGACCCTCATAAATGCTGTGGTAGCCATCCAACAAGGGAAATTGGTGTGTTGCTTAGACAACGTGTCAGATTTTTAATAATAATAATAATAATAATAATAATAATAATAATAATAATAATAATAATATTTTACTCTTGTTTCACACCAGACAAAAACAAAATGATATTGGCGTCCTTTGAGCTGTGCTTCTAACATAACTGATAAAAATCTTGTTTCTGGGAAATCCCACTCCCAATATTTATTACCTTTAGTAGAATAGTGAAGTAAATGCACAGCTGAAGATAGATGTTAGGGACCCAGATCAGCAGGATCACAGCTGGCTTTTTGATACCACCTGTGTTTTATCTATCAAAGTACATGTAGCTCCTCGTTGCAGATAAGCACTACAAGTTCAGGTGTAGTTTGCTGTAAAGCTGACTTCTCTTGGCAGCAAACCTCTTTGTAGCATGTTCACAAAAGATGTCAGGCAAAGCTGCACTGAATTCTGGCCTTGGGTTGTGTGAGATGAATGTGGGAAACTTGTAAAAATACCACTCTGACTAGACACAGTGTAAAATATCATTTTTAAACATTTCATGCAGATGTGGGACGGAGGCAAGCTATATGTGGAGGGCACAGGCTGCCTAGTCTGATGCTGGATTACAGATTGACAGACGGGAGCCTCTGTCTCTAAGAAAACATCCAGGTGCAATATTCACACCTCTGCTACAGGAGAGCTCTGCTGGGAAGGGAAGGCAGAGGTCAACCACTGGCCCAGCTCTCAGACACTAGCAGCCTTTATATTCCTGCAGAGCTGCGTGTAAAGGCTGTAAGACACACACATCAATGCCGAATAAACAAACACACAGGTCCGTGCATGCAGCTCTGATTTACACATTGTTTACTTTGCCCAAACTTTAATGCTTCCAAAGAGAGATGTGCTTCACTGTTATCTCACACCCTTTAATGTGTTTTCAAAATAAAAGCCTAAATCTTCACTTCTAAATGAGCTATTAGAGGAAAACTAGCAAAGTTACACACCTGACTACCTGAATTATTACGGACCTGAGCCAAAGCATTCATTTAAATGTGTCTAAGTAAGACAAGATGTTATTTATGAATGGGATTCTTGCAACCCTCGGCTCAGCTCTGCTATTAAATGAAATCAAAGCCTGGCAGCATCTGGTAAACAACTACATTCCTTTCCTACATGGCAGGCACAGCTTTGGTGTTTACTTTGGGGTTAAAACAAGTAGAAATCATTTCTTCAGCTTCCAACAAAATCTGATGCTTTCTGTGTGGCAACTATTTGAAATTACTATCAATAAAATATTGGACGGCAGTAGCGCTGCTGGCAGCATCTTACTCCATCAGTTTTGAGTCCGTCTCATTTGACTTGTTGGAAAGTAGAAGAGGTAATGTAAAACTACTGAATGAAGAAGAGGCTTCAGCTCTCACTCCACGACCTACCCTACGATGCTTCTAGACTAAATAAACTCCATATCAACACAGGATGAGAAGGTCTATCGCCTGCTGCACCTCTTTATGCTCCTTCGATAAAACACGCTCTTGCTCCAGTAAAACCCTATCAAATCAAATTCTGGTACCAAGATATACATTTTTCAATCTTCCACTGGTTCAAACAATGAGCTCCTCAGAACAGTTTCTTCATTTAGTAACTTCTGTGAGTGCTTTCCAAAGCTGACATTTAAAGACACGTTTTCTTCTGACAGAAAAAAGGTAAGTTATGGTTAACTACATGTAGTGGTAGTTGTTGTAAAATACACAAGCAACTCTGAAATAGTAAATTTTGATACATTTTCTATTTCTTGAAATAAATTGTTATGACCACAGCTATGATAATAATAATAATAATAATAATAATAATAATAATAATAATAATAATAATAACAATAATAATAATAATAATAATAATAATTCCACATAAATATAAAATATACTTACAAAACGCTCACAGTAACTGTAGGATTCTTCCACAGATGTCTCTTATTCACAGTCTTCTTCTTACGTGTTTTTCGTCTGGTACACACATCACTCACGACCAGATGTTCAGCGCCCTCAGGTCCACCACATGTGAGTACACTAAAGTATGTAAAGGGGGCCGTCACTTTTAAATGCCTGCAAGTTTGTGGTGTCAGCTTACAACCGCTGAAGACAGGTTAGACCGTGGGAGAAAAGAAGGAAATACATATCTGTTGTTCCCTCGTTTTTGTCGGGGATTTTTTCCCCCCTCCATGTTTAAATAAATATATTTAAACAGGATATCTTAATTAAATTACATTTTTCTCCTTCTCCTGCTGTTAATAGAAAGTAAATCCCATAGCAACACATTTACAATTACAGTCGAATAGCTACTGAATATTAAAAATGTTTAAAACAAAGATCCTTTAAAAAAAATCTAGTTTGCATGACTGTTTGCAGTGTTTTAATATAACAAAAACTTTTTAAAAAATGACACTATGGGTAAGGAATCATGAAGTTGCCATCTACATTTAGATGGTTCTTTCAATGCCTCAGAGTTTGGAGTTTTGTTTTCTCTATTAGTTTTAATTATGTGTGCTTGCAGATATGGATGCTTAAAACAATCAGTGAAATTAAGGAATTTTAAAAAATGTCTTGAGTGGAGATTACAGACTGCTCCGTAGTTTGAGGACAGTCTTACGTTTGCTTATGACTGGTCTGATGCAAGTTAGCTAAATGGTTAGCTGTCCTAGTTTTAGGCACCCCTACAGTATAAAATATGGATGTATCTTCCAGGTATGTTAAATGTGGAGCCATGTGAGGAAGTGACTTGAATCTGTAGTGTTTTTAATGTCCCCTGTGTTTGCAAAAAGGCTTCCATAAGTCCATGGATAAGTCTTCTCATCTCAGAAAATACTTTCCTGCTGACTTTATGGACTCAGTCACTCATTTTTGGTCATATTCACAACAGAAATGTGTAATTTTGTAAATTTTGGTCATGCTGTGTTTCAGAAAAGGATCATGTATGTTCATTGGCTAACTAATTAAAGATTAATTAATTAAATTATTTATTTTTATTAGGCATCCAAACACAACTAGCAGCAATGGAGCAACCAGGGAACATAAAATCTCAATGATATTTAGCCACTAATAAGATAAAAATATCTTAGTAGTTTCATATGAGGGTAAAGTTTTTGCCTATGCAATCACTCTGCAAGCAATCAACTGTTTGTTGTTAAAGACATACAGTGTTGGGGAGTAATGGAATACATGTACCGGCATTATGTATTTAAAATACAAAATATGAGTAACTGTAACCACTTAAGTAGGTGATAATTAGAATACAGTTACTTTGTTGAAATAAATGGATTCCAGGGTGGTCTCTTCCTGTTTCATATGTTAGGCTATCCCTTCTCTATTTTGGTAATTCCACACATTGCCGGAAACCCAAACAAAACACAGAATAAGACGCGCTAATGTAAGCATCCTGTTAATATTGGTGATGTCAGTTACACAATGGACCCGGAGCCAGCACAACAGAGCCAGCAGTGCATGGGCAGGAATGCATTTCTTACTTGGAAATTCTGACACCACTTCACATTTAAAGAAGAATGGGATGGGTGAAATCTGACGTGCAATGTAAACTCTGTTTGCCAGCAACCAAGCTGCTCTCAGCATCAAAAGACTCCACCTCCAACCTAAAGAAACATCTGGAAGTAAGTTCTTTTTAAAAACTAAAGTTTGCCTACTGCAACTACCTTGTTTTAGTTGTGGTAGCTACCTGGGTTGTGTGCCACTACAGTAACTTCGATGAACTATTGCTGTTTGTTTTATTACTATTAATGAAGGCTACATTACAACCTACTAGCTACAAATAATCATGTGCAGTTTCTGAAAGCAGACAGAAAAAAAACATTACTGATACAGAAATAGTTTTCTTTACCAGATTGCTGCAAAAAGTGCAGCCTTATCTAATGTCCACCCTAATCTTACTCATTTTATATTAAGATTTAAAAATCTAGTTGGTATTGCGTTCAGAACTGCACATGATTATTTGCAGCTAGCAGGTTGTTAATGCATCAAGTCTAACAGTCTGCAGTCTATGAACTAACCTCAACTAACGCCAGCTAACAATGTTAGATTGGTGGTGACTAGCCTTCATTAATAGTAATAAATCACGCGGCAATAGTACATTCGTGTAGTTGTAAAAAGCATGACAATATATCAAGTAATCCAAAGTAATCAGAATACTTTAGTCACATTGAGTAACGTGACGGAATACGTTACAGACTACATTTTGGGCCATTTTGTATTTTGTAATCTGTAGTGGAATACACTTTAAAAGTAACCTTCCCAACACTGTAGACATATTTGCATCTTCTTTTGCACTAAGAAAATTTCACAATTGAAGAACTTTACGCTTTGGATTTGGTAAGTGAAATTGTAGTGTTTTATTAGTCATTAAATAGCACTACTTAGCTTATATGTGTGTTTTTGCATTGCATCTTACACCTAGTTAGGAAAGCAGCTAAGTTAGCTAACATTAGCTGATAAATTCACTCTTTCATTCAGATATCATGGTATCACAATGTCCACCTTTTGTACTTTTGAATGGTTTGTATATCAACAGGACTTAGGTTTTTTAAAAATTAAAACCCAGAAATAGATGAATAAAGATGTGTACAGCACAAGTCTGAGCCACCTTTCATTTTTTTTATATTTTCCTTCCAAGGAGCCAGACTTTCTCGTGATATCTGCACATAACAAGAATCTTACCAAAGAAGCAATTTTACTTTGTTACTAGAAGCCAGTTGCAAAAACAAATACTTTCCTTCCATTTCTTTAGCTGAATTTACCAAAAACCATACAATAGCATTTGACAGCCATAAAATACCATCAGCATGGTGAGTAGTGATGAGAATTCCGGCTCTTTTTAGAGAACCGGCTCTTTCGGCTTGGCTCACTAAAAAGAGTGGGCTCTTTCAGCTCCTAACCGGCCCTCAACCGGCTCTTCAGGCTGTTTTGTTGCTTTAATTAATTTATTATCAACAACAATATAAAATTATGCACAAAAGGAATTACTAATGTAAAAAAAACGGTGGTTTTATTTATATATGTTTATATATAAATACATACGGTCAATGTTCCCTCTAATTTTTCATGTGTCTGAGCAAACACACAAACTCCCTGAGCGGTCCCTTGAACCACTGTGAGCAACATTAGACGTGTGCACTGTGGTCACTAGTGGTGCAACGAATCACGGTTGATCCGAAATCCGAACCGATCCCACTCCACGGTTCGGTACGCACGTGATCCGAAGATTTGAAAGAGAAAAAAAAAGCATGTGTGTGGTGCGTGTGGTGGGTCTGTCAAGCGATAGTTATGGTCAGCGCTAGCGATCCAAGTGGCGGAGCAGAGGAGTTTGCGGCATTTAAGCAGTCCTTTGCTGCCCAATCCGACTGGGCTAAAGCTATTACAAAAGCTACTGGGGTGTTTAGCTGCAGACGGGAGGCCGTATTCCGTTGTGCAAAACAAGGGGTTTAAACTGTGATAAACGTGCATGAGCCACGCTATGATATCTCGTTGCGTGTCCACTTCAGTGTGACAAGATCGTTCCAAGCATGTATGAGCAGGAAAATTTTAAAGTTATGGGTGAACTGTCCCAGGCATCTTCTGTTGCCCTAACTACAAATGGGTGGACCTCCAGGGCAACGGAAAGCCACGTTATATCACAGCGGAGTGGTAGATACAAAGCCCTGTACTGCCCTATAGATTACAGTACATTAGATTAGATGAAACTTTATTTATCCCTCAGGTGGGTTTCCAGTAGCACAGCACCGACAGAAGTTGCAGAATGTGAGCAGAAATATACCATATATACACACATATAAATACAGAGTATACAAAAGGGATAAATAGGAATAAGAATACAAGGGAACGGCACATTTCTAGTATTGGGAGTCTATTACACTGTTGGATATTAACAAAAACTATTCCACAGTGAAAAGGCACTACAGCTTACTTGGTCCCCCCTCCTTTGTCCCCGTTTCCCCTCCCTCTCCCCTCCAGCCAGGAGTTAAACAGTTTAATGGCGTGTGGGACAAAGGACTTTTTAAGTCTGCTGGTCCTTGACTTTGGGAGAAGCAACCTCTCACTGAACAGGCTCCTCTGGTTGTTTATGGCCGTGTGCAGAGGATGCAGAGGATGCCCAGCATGGTCCATGATGCTGGGCACGTACAAACTTCAAAACACGTACTGCAATTATCTTGTTTCACTTTCGTTGTGTTTTGGAATTTGCATGTGTTTTGGAGATTCAGAAATCAGAAAGGGTTTTATTGCCAAATGTTGAGCAGGTTTACAACATTGGGAAATTGCTGCGGTACTTAGTGCAAAACACACTGTAATACAACAGTTAAATAAACATAAAAATGAAAATTAAAAGTGCTAAGCAGATAGATATATACATGAATGCAGTTGATGATCAGTGCAAAAATGGAACAGATGCAGAGAACACAGTATAGTCATATGGTTATTGTTCATTTGTCCAACAGCAGAGGGGAAGAAACTGTTCTTATGGCGAGAAGTTTTGGTCCCAATGGACCGAAGCCTCCTGCCTGGGGGGAGCAGTTAAAACAGACTGTGCGCAGGGTGAGAAGGGTCAGCTGTAATTCGAGCTGCATGCCCCAGTGTCCTGGAGGTGTACAGGTCCTGCACAGATGGGAGTCTGCAGCCAGTCACCTTCTCAGCAAAGCGCACAACACGCTGCAGTCTGTTGTGGCTGCACCAGGACACCAGACGTTCAACCTCCCTCCTGTATGCAGACTCATCCCCGTCCACGATGAGTCCAATAACGGTGGTGTCATCTGCAAACTTGATTAGCTGAGGTGCAGCAGTTAGTGTACAGGAAGAAGAGCAGAGGAGAAAGAACACAGCCCTGGGGGGACCCGGTGCTGATGGTCCGGGAGTCTTTCCCAGCCCCACGTGCTGCTTCCTGTCTGTCAGGAAGTCAGTGATCCACCGGCATATGGGATCAGGCACATTCATCTGGGAAAGCTTGCCTTGGAGATGGTCTGGAAGGATGGTGTTGAAGGCAGTGCTGAAGTCCACAAACAGGATCCTGGCATAGGTTCCTGGGGAGTCCAGATGCTGCAGGATGAAGTGTAGAGCCATGTTGATAGCATCGTCTACAGACCTGTTGGCTCTGTATGCAAACTGCAGGGGGTCCCAGAAGGGGGCCGTGAGGGTCTTGAGGTAGGAGAGGACCAGGTGTTCAAATTACTTCATGACCACAGATGTCAGAGCCACGGGTCTGTAGTCATTTAGTCCAGTGATCCTTGGACTAACAAAACATGTACAAACTCCGAAGCATGTACAAACTCCATGCTGTACGTGCTTTGGAGTTTGTACATGTTCAGAGTTTGGACGTGCTTTGTCTCTAGGGGCCACCGTAAATATACTTTTATTTATTCACTGCACATAAAATGTAATAAATAAATTATAAAATACAAAAAGCAACTAATTACATTTCAAAAAAGCAGATGCACATTCTCTGTCATATACGCCCGGGGTGATTTTTTGGGAGAGTGTTTTCCTGCTTTTGAATTGCATACATAGGATTCACGGGATGAATAAACTTTTATCATCCACAACTGAAAATAGTTGTGGATGATTACTATACCTTTGTAATGTGACGATGTTGTCTCTTGTTGTTGTCCCTGGCTCTCTTTCTCTCTCTTTCCCTCCCACTCTGTACCTGTGCCCCTTCAGGGTTAAGAAGATGAACATCAGCAGTGTTTCTGCTAAGGACTCTGTAGTGGTAACACATTTTTTTCTCATTATAATATGTTAATTAACGCTGCCGAGACAGCATGGATGTTAATTACACTTCCTCAGATCATGATGTTTTGTTTTAATAGTTGTAGCTCCGAGGCGTCAATCAGTCAGGTAGGTGGTGGAGGTAGCTACAAGCTAACACCACTGTGTGTGTTTGGTGTCTGTCCGTGTGTGTGTGTGTGTGTGCGTGTGTGTGTGTGTGTGTGTGTGTCTCAGGTGTGGCTGCTGGTTCATTTGCAGTCTGCCCCAAGGGGGACAACCCCCTCATGTTCCTACGTCTATCAGACACTCCCCCTTCCCTCGATAAGTATACCTCCCTGCTGCCCTCCTGCTCATTTGCACTGGTTAGCATTCGCTGACCTTTGCTGTATTGAATTTTAATGTGTGTACGGTGTGCATTAGTCTCACTTCATGCTACACCCATATGAGATTAGATATAAAACCATTTTGTAGTTCTTACAACAGCCAACAGTTGTTTTCAGAGAGGCTGTGTGAATCTGTGAATTGCAGAGGCTTGTATAGTAGAGCGGAACTACTGATGATATTTTAAAGACCTGTTAAGCCAATTTAACAATGACTCAGATGCACCCACAGAGTTAATAAATAGTCCCCCGATCAGCATCTGGAGCACAGCCCGGACTGTTAAACAAAGCCAGACAACATAGCTACTCACAGCATGTTTTTGTTTCCTCTCTTAAGACCCCCTAACCGAAACTGGCCTCGTGTTCTTCTACATCTTTCTTTGTTTTCTTGGCCGTTTGCTGGATTGCTTTTCTTAAAGCTTCACATTTGAGATTTCCACACAGACCCTGTCTTTTAACTCCGCCCTAGTTAAATACACACAGACACAAGTCTGCCTGGCAATGAAAAAATGATTGAATTAAAACAATGTCTCAGCTACACGACGTGGATCAGCACACACATGACAGATGGCATCTTAGGTTGCCAAGACAACTGAACCCTAATCCTGCTCCATTTTGGTGCTAGTGGAGCTAGTGGTGGAGGTGGGGGTCGACAATTCAGCCCGGCACCATGTGCTGTGTACCACTCAAATTGGTCCCCTGGGTCAAAAGGACCTGGGGTCCATCAGATGGGGCCACACTTATTAGAGACTCACAAGTGTTTTATCATTCTGTCAGATTAAAGCAGATTTCATTTTAAGGTGGAATGAGGTTCCTTCATATAACTCAATGCATCTGTGTGTGTGTGTCCTGCAGATGTTTTTGTGTATGGCTTTTTTTCTGTTCTGATTTGAGAAGAAAACACTGGCTTTTTATTCACTTCATATGCACTGTTTTCCTCCCATTCAAATCATTGCCTGTTTATATTTTTATAGCCCATTTAAATTGAAAGAAAGGAGAGTCAGTACACTTGTTGTGGTAAAACTCTCAACTAATGAAAGCATTTCCGTGATGTCTTCTATGGTTGGATTCACCTTATAGTGGTTATTTACATCCTTGAATAATTTAAAGGATAGCTGTGTTTTGAGGTCTTAACATTCCCCTGAAAAAAATAAATCCTAAAAATCTCCTGAAACTAAAGTAGCCTTTAAATCAATTTTATTGTTGTCTTATTGTTTTTTTTTCTTTGTTTAATTTTTAAAACCCTCATTTGCTCTCTGTCAAATCATAAAATGTTTTAAGAAGAAAATGTAGCTCCTTTAAATGACCATGCACCTTTTATCTAGTGTCATCATAATGTTACGTTTTATGTTGAAGTCTGTCACTTGTTTTTCTCTCTCACAGGTATTTGCTCTGATTTAAATCATGTCAATCACCCTCATACTGTCTCAGTGTCACAGCCTGTCTGTGGATATCAGGCTGTGAGGCGTTCATTTAAAGGACTAATAAAAAATATGTCAGCCAGTGCTGCAGATGACAGATGAATGCTGGTTAACTCAGCACAGGCTGGCAGGCCAGGCGGTCAATAGCTGCAGGGCAGACCTTTACTTTAATTAAGCTACCTGTCACACTGAGCATCTAAATGTGAAGCAGGTCTATAAGCAGGGCTGGTAAATTACTGTACTTTGTCTCTGAGTCTACAGCGGGGAATAATGAAACCTAAAAAAAAAAAAGAGCTGTACATTTTTACAGGTCTGTACTCCATATGAAGCAAACCAGCATACAGGATCCTAAAACACCAGTGGTTTGAGTGGAGTGTTAACAAATGGACACCAGAGGGCAGCATAGCAACTCAATCACAAGCCCTTGTTAGTAGGGGGAAAAGGAAAAAAAGGGGAAGCCATGTTTACTTTTAATGACATGGTCTGTAGCCATTGTGTAGGAAACCCATGTATCCGCATTTAAGAAATGCGGATACATGGTTCTTCCTAAAAGTGCAAATTAGCAAATGGACTTATTTTAATAGAGAACTTAAAGAGTCTGCCTTTGCTTTTCAGTGCTTGTGTGCCTCTACAGCTCCATAGTTACATGACAAAGGCTTAATGCACTTCAAAACCTTCAGTCAGACATGGAGAGGGCTTGGCTCCACTGGCGGCCAACCCGCTGTCATTTGTCTCTGTCACCACGATTCCAATCACTGGGATCTTAACAAGATTACCGGAAGCGAGTGGAAGCAATGGAGTACTGGTGTAATGTAATTATCAAGTGATGGAGTGCCTGAAATGGCTGTATTATCACTGGCGAGTCGCTTAACCTCTGTCAGCACGTGAAAGATCAGACCGTCACTCACACTCAGAGGTGCGTGAGGAGAGATGCTGATTTGTTCATTATCATTTGCACCTTTACGAAATTGTGCCTTTGTGTTTTTGAAGCATAATGAGTCAAAAAGAAGAAAAAGAAATGTGAGTGACGTAGTGTACGCTTGCTCTTTCGGCTTCAGTTTGAATGGTCCTTCAAGTATCTCCCGAACACTACATTTCGCTTTTTTGCCTCTTCCCTTTTACACATGTATCCTGGTCTCCATAGCAACTCATCTCAGTTTTAGAAACATGGACAAAAGAAACAGAAAGGAAAAAAAATCAAAATAGGCAAGGACATACAGGTATAATACATGTAGCGACGCGCTAATCAATACAACCTAGGAACAGAAATGCAAGGATGCTTTTCACCACATGATTCAGGTTTTGCAAAAGCCAACATAAAGCCGCTCTAACAAATGGTTTCTTTGTGATATAAGAAAAAAAAAGTTTCACAGTGTCAGGGTTTTTTTTTAAAATTATAATTCAATGCTTTTGTCACCAGCGTATTTAATATCAGCATCAGTGAGGCGTGTATGTCACTGACATAGGACATCACTCCAGCCTTTGAGGCTTATGGAGTTTAGCCTTGAAAAAATGAATTTTCTTCTATTGTTGTAAAAAAGACCATGAGCCATTTCAGTAGTTCAACATGCCTTTCTCTTAAATTCTGTGAATTCATCCAGGTTCACCCTTGCAGAAGAGTGTGATCACTCTTCAACTTAACTCTTTCAGTCTCTATTAGCAGTAGTAACTACTTGCTATATTACTTTATTACTTGCTACACTGAATCAGATACAATATATGATCTTTTTTTGTAGATGTGGATGCTAGCCCCAAACAGAGGTTATGTGCAAGCAGTGATCTAACAAGTTTACAATGATTTAAATCCTGCATTCCGATTTGTGGTGTGAGGGATTTTGATCCAGGAGACGTGGGTTAAAGTCCCAAGTGGAACTACTTTTGTATTATTTCTGCGCTGTTAAGTTTGAATTTCACTTACTGTTTGGTCAATGCTACATCCCCGACCGTGGCTCAGGAAGCGTATCTGTAACCGGAAGGTCACTGGTTCGATCCCCGGGCTCTCTGTCCTGGTCGTTGTGTCCTTGGGCAAGACACTTTACCCTACCGCCTACGGGCAGAGGGGCCGATGGCGCGATATGGCTTCTGTCAGTCTGCCCCAGGGCAGCTGTGGCTACAACCGTAGCTGCCTCCACTCGTGTGTGAATGCGAGAGTGAATGAATAGTGGCATTGTAAAGCGCTATATAAATCCAATCCATTATTATTATTATCTCTGGAGACTGCAAAACAAACAAAATTATTGTGACTGAAGTTCGGTGCACACTGAGTCCGACTAATTGCAACGTGTTGCCAGTCTGTCTGAGAGTGAATCCAGTCAGTCTAAGTTTGACCCCGATTTTTTGGAGGCAGGTTGCATTCCACCAGGTGACCTGTGCAACTACCTTACTATCAAAAGTGGTCACAAGGCGATTCAGTGGAAAAACTCAAGTTAAACACCTTCAATTTGAACACAGTAGCAGTAACAGAAGGATAGCAACAACAGTGAAAGGGAAGATTTACAAGATTCTAGTGAGACCTGCTATGATGGAGGATGGTCTGGAGATGGTGGCACTGACAAAATGACGGGAAGCTGAGCTGGAAGCTTTAGTGCTTAACCGACAAGTACATCAGAGGGACAGCACAGATTGAGCAGTTTGGAGACAAAGTTAGTTTAATTCACTTTGATTTATATACCATCAAATCACAACAACAGGTGCCTCAAGGTGCTTTATTTTGTAAGGCAACACCCTACAATAATACAAAGAAAAAAATTCTGACATGGCTTGGATGAGCTTGAATGAAGGACGGTGGATATATTGGACAAAGGAGACAACAGACGACATTTATGGATGTAGTGAAGGAGGATATGTAGAGGTTTGGCGTGACAGAGGAGGATGTTAGAGATGGGGTGAGATGGAGGCAGACAACCTACTGTGGTGACCCTTAAAGAGACCAGTAGAAGTGCAGTAGGTAAGTGTCCCTACTTTGCATGACAGATTCCTGGGAGTTTTTTGAACTTCACTGACTGGTTGAAGCAAAAACTTCTTTCTTATTTTTTATGTGTCAGAGCACAGAATAAAGTCTGTATGTGGTTTAAAACCCTAAATGCCAAGTCTGCCGACTCACTGTTTGAGCAGACGGGAGAAAGACTGACAGATGGACAGAGAGAGCGAGGGATGAACAGAAATCTTGCCCCTCTGTGGAGCAGAGGATTGACAGATTTACCAACTATGCGCATGCTGCTCCTGCAGCAGCGGTCAGGGCGGTGTGAAGGAAACACCATTAAAAATCAGATTGTTTGTTTAGTGTGGAGCGTAGGTGCAGAGCAGAGCCTGAAAACAAGCATTCTCAGGTATGTCCATCATGACAGCTCCCTGTCTTTGCACTTTGAACCTGTGCAGTGGTCCAGAGGTTATAACCCACCGGTGGGTGCTTGTATGCCTGAAAAAATAAATGAATAAAAGAAAACATTAAAAGTCGGACAGCGGCCGATCAGTGTGTGACTCATCTGGTATATCATTCAGATGTAGCATCTCTGCAGTGTCTGAGTCACCATGCAGCAGTGACAGAGCGAGGAAGAGAACAGGGGAGGGAGAGAGAGCCAAAAGAAGCAGAGCAGATAACAAAGGAAGCTGATATGATGAAAGAAAGATCATGACATTATCTTATCCTTTTCATCTGATTCTTTTCTGCAGCCTTCACTTAGCCCACTTTGGTCTGACAGGTCTAGTCTCGTGGTCTGACTGATATTGTGTTAATGCAGAACTCACAGGTGTTGCTTTTAATGGATGTTTTAACAAGGCTCTCAGCATCTGTCCAAAATGATGCTGTACATTTCTGTAAGAGATGGTGTTAATGACAAAGGAAGATGTCATTTTAGAATCAGAGAACTGATTTATATATCTTACATGAACATCAAGAACTAGTTTGTTTTTCTTTACTGATGAGGAGCCCTCTTTATGAATTTATGTGATTGACAGTCATCACTGATAAATCAATCACTTAATAAAGAGCACACACTCACACACACACTCACACAATCTAGCAGTACAATTGGCCTGAGTTTATGGGCTGTTATATGAAACCCAAGGGAGATGTAGTATTAGCTCCCTACTTTGTATGAGCTGCACAATTTTTACTGCGATCTTTCAGAAGCAAACATCAGAGGCGGGGTCTCCTGTGTGTTTTATCCTATTTGTTTATTGTCTGTCCCTTTCCTCCCACACACTCGTCCCAAGGTGTCTGCTCACACGGGTTCGCCTCTTAAAGGTGCCGGGCATCAATATTTTATCACTGCAATGACACACACACAAAATCCATTAGATGAATGCAAATGTGTGTCGGTAGGCTCTCATTAAAAATGGCTGCAGGAAGTCGACAGCGGATAGCAGAGTGTGAGGAGCATTGAGGGCGTTTTTTCAGTTGAGGAGCAACTGCGTGAGATTTCTGCTGTAGATGAGAAGTAATCGCCTGCAATTTCAAACCAATTTCTAGCCCTAATGGGTAAATTGCAGGGTTTACAAAGGGGGCTTGGTGTTGTGCCATTTGCACTGGCAGTTACAGCGAGTGGTTTAACTTTGATAATGAAAGGCCTGTTTTGAAGATTAGGATTGCTTACCATGTATTTTGGGGGTTGTTATCATCTAACAAATGACTGTAATAGAAAATGAATTCACCACAGTCAGCTCTAGTAGTGAGGAGCATGTACTCTGCCCGGGCTCTAAATGCAGAACAAAGGGGCAGATGGTGATAGTGTTGTGCTTGTTTTATCACTTTGCTTTGAGACCTCTCTATCAGGACGTGTCACGTCACTGTACCCAATCAAATCAGATGAACAAAAAGTGGCGACAGCATGAAATCAATAACGCTTCAAGGGATGTGTGTTTGTGATTTATCTTTATAATCTGATTGTGTTTCATGAGCAACGTATCTCGCAGCTATGAAACATGATTCTGATTTTAAAACCCATTTGAAGCTAAACGAAGTGCGCACCAAGTTGGACTTGCTGTTCAGTGTTTCCTGCAAACCCATCAGACATAAAAGCCCTCTCCCCCTTCTCTCACTTTTTAATGAGATTTGGAGTGTGTTCATCACCCCACTGTGAAGCCATCGGTGACAGGCAGATGGCAAAATTCTCGTGCCCCTGGTACTCCAGAAAGCACATTGAAATGTGCACAGAAGAACTGCCACACACACACACACACACACACACACACACACACACACACACACACACACACACACACACACACACACACACACACACACACACACACATATCTACTGCTGGCTCCCATCTGGTGATAGAGCACTAAGAGGCCAGTCTGAATAAGGAGCTACTGACACACAAGTGCATGCATGTCTCTGCACAGACACAAATGCACACTCTAATCCAGGTGCCTTAGTTGCATTAGTCCAGAAAAAAAATACCCCCTCCTTTCTCTTTTCACTCCATAATTCCCAGTGTTCCTCCTTGGGAAGGGTCCAAATATCAACCCGTATCAGCAAATTCAATAAGAATATGGTCGGTAAGAGAGAAGCAACAACAAATTCCAATCTCTTTCTTTCTTTCTTTCTTTTTTGAGAAGAGACATTAAATCCACGTTTTATTCTGGACAATGGTAGAATTTGCTACGCAGTAGAACTGCTTTAAAATGACTGCGTTCTTATGTGCGCTCCACGCACGTGCCTGCACATCCCTCTGCCTCATACACATATCCCAGGATCTGACCGTCGTGTATTCAGTGTGTGCCTGCGCACGTGCATCCATATGTGTGTGTGATGTTGAAGAACTCATGATGCAGGAGGAACAATATCAAAGTGCCGCGCCCCAGAGGCTCCCCCTTGACGAGCTGATGACGCACTTCCTGACAAGGTGGCAGGAGGTATAAAAAGGGAGGAGACGTAGGTGTGGTTAGGAAATAGGGGTTGTTGGTGTGCGTGAGGATGGGGTGGCCTGCTAAATATATACCAGCTGTGGGCTGTCATGTGGGACCAATCGTGCTTCCTGACTCGTGCAGGAGGAGGATCCCGCTGTGTCTTTCCAAACCAATTGCTGCTGATCCTGGTCTGTTTTGTAGAACTTCAACTTATCAAACAACATGATAGGAATCTATGCTGTGTTTTGCCTGCTATGTGCATATGTGTGCACCTCGATGAACACAAACATGATTGTGTTATGCAGCAATCCTTTAGTGAGCACCATGGACAGCTCACATGTGGGTCTATGTGACTACAGATAGCAGAAGTGACACTGAACAAAGATATTTTTGTTTGGAATTATAGTTCTTGAAGTACTAATGAGCCCTTCCTTATTGCAGCTTGAATTACCTTCATTCATTCATGCAAAAATTGCATGAATTATATAAAAAAAAATGATAGTCTTTCATCATCCTGTGTGATGCTCACAGGTGCTGGAGGCACATTGTGCAAATCCAGAGCTTATTTATGAGCCACACAGGATCTCAGGGGCCCGAGCATGACACGAGCACAGCCCCTGAGTAATTAAAAAGTGATTTTGGCATCCTCCTCTCACCCCCCCGACACTAACCCCCCCACGCCCCAAGCTCCCCTGAGGCTTGAGCAGCACCTGCCCCCCATCCACGTCTGAGCAGCAACTTAAGATGCTGAACATATGCACACTCATTCTCTCAGTTTGGCATCCATGCTGTCAGACACACATGTGCCCACATGCTGTATTTAAACACACAATGCAAATGAAAACGTTAAATCTCAAAAGGGCTGCTGGATGACGCGTTTCTGCACAGAACTTGCATCAGTATGCTGACAGAGTATGCTGGCTTGGTTTTTCCCGTGATGTTTTTCTTTTTTTTTTTTACCTTTTCAGCAGGGTGTAGCTGTGGCTTTTTTTCCTGTGATTGGTGTGACGATGACAAAGGGTTACGGGTCAGCTCCCTTGCTTGTACTGGGGGCAGGATGGCGGTTCAGGCTGGTTGACTGTGAGAAAATGCTATTTATGGGTGAATGGTGACACGTTTATTGAGCCTGTCAAATTAACAGGAGCAATGAGCTGAGCCAAGACAAGACTCCAAGACAAGAATAACACACACGCAGATAGAGACGGGGGGGGATAGAGACAGAGACATGTTTTGGGAATCCGCCTGATCCAGAAATGCATCAATCAAACACTGATCTCTGTGTCACCTTGGGCTTTTCAGAAGGCCTGCAGAGTTGTTTGACGTCAGAGCTGTTGGGAGAGTGTGTGGTCTGAATTTTACCTATCCCACTCTGCAGATGGGGATCCATAGAAAAAAGAAGAAAAAAGTACACATTGAAAATGGATGCGTGGATATATATGCAACATTAAGGTGAAACTTGAGTATGACCTTGAGTCCTCGGACTGTGATTATCTGCTGAAAAAAGTCCTCTTTAGACATTGGTCGTATTTTCTTAAGCAAATCTACACCTACTCCTTTATTTAATAAATTCTGGGTCCATGACTATTTGTGTGACTCATGTTTCTACACACACTTTTATAAACTACGTGTTGCTTGACGATTGGCTTTCAGCCCAGTTTGTGGTGCTACACTCTGAGGTAAGTAGGCAAACTTGGGTGAACACAGTGTAACTTTCCATCTTCAGAAGGAGAATGTAAAACAGGAGCCAAACTTTTCACAAAGTGCGTCATTCTTTACAGTCAAGGTCAAACACTCAGAGCGAAGCAGCAGTACCCCAAAAAAGGATCCAGCATACAGGGCAAATGAGTATTTTGTCCACATCATCCTCTTCATGCATGTTGTCTTACTCCAAGCTGTATAGGCTCGAAAGCCTACTACCAATTAAGCATATTAGGTGATGTGCATCGCTGTAATGAGAAGGGGTGTGGTCTAATGACATCAACACCCTATATCAGGTGTGCATAATTATTAGGCAACGTCCTTTCCTTTGGCAAAATGGGTCAAAAGAAGGACTTGACAGGCTCAGAAAAGTCAAAAATAGTGAGATATCTTGCAGAGGGATGCAGCAGTCTCAAAATTGCAAAGCTTCTGAAGCGTGATCATCAACAATCAAGCGTTTCATTCAAAATAGTCAACAGGGTCGCAAGAAGCGTGTGGAAAAACCAAGGCGCAAAATAACTGCCCATGAACTGAGAAAAGTCAAGCGTGCAGCTGCCAAGATGCCACTTGCCACCAGTTTGGCCATATTTCAGAGCTGCAACATCACTGGAGTGCCCAAAAGCACAAGGTGTGCAATACTCAGAGACATGGCCAAGGTAAGAAAGGCTGAAAGACGACCACCACTGAACAAGACACACAAGCTGAAACGTCAAGACTGGGCCAAGAAATATCTCAAGACTGGTTTTTCTAAGGTTTTATGGACTGATGAAATGAGAGTGAGTCTTGATGGGCCAGATGGATGGGCCCGTGGCTGGATTGGTAAAGGGCAGAGAGCTCCAGTCCGACTCAGACGCCAGCAAGGTGGAGGTGGAGTACTGGTTTGGGCTGGTATCATCAAAGATGAGCTTGTGGGGCCTTTTCGGGTTGAGGATGGAGTCAAGCTCAACTCCCAGTCCTACTGCCAGTTTCTGGAAGACACCTTCTTCAAGCAGTGGTACAGGAAGAAGTCTGCATCCTTCAAGAAAAACATGATTTTCATGCAGGACAATGCTCCATCACACGCGTCCAAGTACTCCACAGCGTGGCTGGCAAGAAAGGGTATAAAAGAAGAAAAACTAATGACATGGCCACCTTGTTCACCTGATCTGAACCCCATTGAGAACCTGTGGTCCATCATCAAATGTGAGATTTACAAGGAGGGAAAACAGTACACCTCTCTGAACAGTGTCTGGGAGGCTGTGGTTGCTGCTGCACGCAATGTTGATGGTGAACAGATCAAAACACTGACAGAATCCATGGATGGCAGGCTTTTGAGTGTCCTTGCAAAGAAAGGTGGCTATATTGGTCGCTGATTTGTTTTTGTTTTGTTTTTGAATGTCAGAAATGTATATTTGTGAATGTGGAGATGTTATATTGGTTTCACTGGTAAAAATAAATAATTGAAATGGGTATATATTTGTTTTTTGTTAAGTTGCCTAATAATTATGCACAGTAATAGTCACCTGCACACACAGATATCCCCCTAAAATAGCTAAAACTAAAAACAAACTAAAAACTACTTCCAAAAACATTCAGCTTTGATATTAATGAGTTTTTTGGGTTCATTGAGAACATGGTTGTTGTTCAATAATAAAATTATTCCTCAAAAATACAACTTGCCTAATAATTCTGCACTCCCTGTATATGTGTATTCAGCAGCCCTGATATGAGCAAAATATAAAGATTCCTTACTTATTAAAGTCATTCACAACTGGAATAACTGCCTTCTGTTATAACAGAGTGTCGGTATTAATTTTTTTTAGATCAGTGACCACAGTTGGGTGATAACAATTCACTTAAGCTTTTTTGTATTTATTGTCAAAGAGCGTCCTTAAAGAGCAAATAGTAGCAGAAGGACAGTGTACAACCATCAAGGCTGAATGATTTCGTGCTTAATTCAAGTATTTTAAGCCAAATAAATTTAAGGGGTAAACTGTAGACATTTTCAGATAGCTTTCTTTCAGGAAATTAGTGGAAAATTACATAATCTCTCCACTTTATCAACACCAGATTCAGAAAGGTTTGTTTTTTTAAAAAAAAAAAAAAAAAGAAATTGCACATCTAACTTACTGCATTTATCTCTCTTAAATTATTTCAGCACAGATGGTTGGGTGCGCTCCTGGTCATTTCCAATATTTTTTGGTAAGAGCTCATAATTGTTTAAGTTTTCTGAGTGGGACCTTTATCAGGCTGGGACACACTGTTTCAGTTTGTTGAATATGTGCGACCATCTGTGAGAACCATGTGCTGTAGATTTGAGAATGGAGGAAGGAGTCAGCACTTAAATCGAAGTAACACTTCCAAATAGCTCAATAAGTGCTCCTCCTCCCTCTCATCTCCATTAAGAGGTTAGAACAGTCAATAGGTCTCGCAGAACACTGGAGACTGACCCTATTGATTTCACCGAAGGGGGAAGGAGGGCAGCCATTAACTGTGTACTTCCTGTGGCCTTGGTGGAACAGTAAATCTCAGCCTTACAGTTACGATTGCCTGGATAAAGCAAATTCTTTTAACTATTCCAGTTTTTCTTTTGTGTTTTTTGGACCAAAGTCCACAAAAAACCTGAAATATGTTATGAATATAAAATAAAGCAATAAGATACAACTTGGCAGGTCTCATGAATGATACTGCTGCATCACTATGACAAATGCAGAGGCCTTGTTTGTCTGAACTCTAATACAGGAAGCTATGATGAGAAAGAATCCAATTATGTTAAATTGGTTGATTAAATAAAAAGAACAAAAGATCCAAAACAGCCAACTCAGTGACATGTTTCTTTTATTTATATTCTGCTGTTAAAAAATATCACCGAGGGGGGAAACACATAATGTTTTCTGTCCTCAGACCTGCTTCCCTGCAAACCTTTTTTTTATCAGTGCAAAACAAAACATACATTCACAAATATGCATTTGAGAGTTCAACCCTGTTTGATTGCACGACTGACGTAGTGCTCGTTTGACAGAGCATCAAGGTTTAAACTTAATCATCACACCACACAGCACAGGAAGTGAAGCTCTAATCTTCCACATTTACCTCTGGATGACATTTTTCAATTCAATTCAGTTTTATTTATATAGCACCAATCCATGACAACAGTTGCCTCAAGGCGCTTAAATGCAAAGCTATCCACCAGGACACTGAGTACAGACACGTGTATATACATTTGTTATCGTCCAATCTTTATCAACTATATAAACTCATAATTGGAGACAAAAAAAGCAACAATTCACAAAGAATGTATGAGGATTTATTAGAGTTGCTATGTCAAAAGCTTAATTTTTGTTTGGCAATAAATTCAATCATCCAAGATTTTTTTTCCCTAGAAGTAATCTACATTTTACAAATTGTTGCTTCTGATGTGACCGTAGCTTTTTTTAATCACTGACAGTAATCGATTCAGTGGTATTATATGACTCCATAGAAGTGAAACACTGGCCGCAGATGGCCGGAAACATGACTACAGTTAAAGGCGATGTTGCTTCATTACCTGCAGGATGTGTAAAACAGAAACTCTTTGCAAACTACTTCACTAGATCAGCATGAGGTAAAAGTAACAAGTTATTCAGTGTTGCCTGAATTTTATTTTGCATTATTTATTCGCCTTTGTTGCCAGTACAAATACTCGAGACACAAACAGATTTGTTTATCATCATTTTTTATATCAAAAAGGATATAGAGTATTTCATTTTGACATCAACAAACCTCTCAATTTACACAGCAACAGAAGCCATAGACTCACACTTTAACTTCAGAGGCACAAAAACAGGAAACTTCTTACTACTTCAGGTTGCAACATTTGCTATTTTTCAAAATCGCATGTTTACGTTTCAACCTTTATGTCAATGAATATTGTGACACTGAATTAGTGGTTGTACAGGAGAGGAGGGGAGGGTAATAAGACATCGGGGGTCCGGCCACTGAATGAAACACATTAACCCAACATAGTGCTGAGAAAAGAAAGAGAGAAAGAGAGTGAAAGAACAACAACAGCACAAAGTCAGTGTGGACCACGGCAAAACAAAATCAGAAACATGAAGAAGAAGAAGAAGAAGAGGAAGAGCATTTGCCACTCAGGCAGAGCTCAGTTTATCATTCTCATTGGTGAGCAGCCCCTTCACAAACTCCTTAGACTTTTCGTGTTGTCAAAGACGTTTGTGTTGGACTCTAGTACAATATTTTATAAATGTATTTTTTTTTTACATATTTTTCTTTACAAGTGTTTATTTTCTACATTTGTTATCACAAAAAACACGACATGTTTAACAAATGCCTTTTTTAAAAAAAAAAAACTGTTACACAATGAGTGTTCATGATGTCTGACCAGAACTGTTACTATGGATTTATTGCTTTGTACACTGAGTAATGTTTGGTGCCACCTGCACACTGAAGGTCCAATATGCTGGAACCTCACTGCTGATGGTCTGTACTACCTTAAAAATGTTTGACTTCCAGCTAAAACCCAGCTCAGCTTTTCACCTTTGGTAAATTGTGCAAAGAAATTGAAGCAACAGTAACAGTTTCTGAGACGAAGACGAAAAACTTTGGAAGAAAAAAGAAACGTTAAAAAAGGACACACTACACATTTCACTTTGTTCCATGCATAAATACACAGCCACACACATCTAAACTGTGAAGTGCCAACTTGAGACAAAATAAAGAAAATGAACCCCCTTCAGATCTCGTCAGTGTGAGTGCAGACTGAGGACAAACAGATGGTTCTGGGTTGTCTTGCATTTCTGTCTAATTCTGACTCTAAAACACTTTCGATAAGTCCGACATCCACACTGTTTATCAGTGCATAAACTGCCTCCTTTCTGTAGTGCTGCTTTTGGTTTTCAATCCATATAAATAGAAATCTCCCGTTTTGCTGAATCTCATGAAAAGTGAAAATATACTGTATGTTAACATACAAATACTTTTTGGGGGGAATGTTTGTAAACAATTTTTACCTCTTGCTTTGAACACCTGCATTTTTCTCACTCTTGTAAGATGACAGATTTATGTGTGCGGGGTTCAGCTGGGGAACAAAAGGGCAACATTACAACATTTATGTAGTGAAGGATTGCTTAGTTACTGTCAGTCAAATCTGATTAAACCTCTGTGTTAAAATCTTAATAGATGCTGTGAGGAAACATGAATCTTTCAGGAGTTTTTAATATGATGCATTCAAATGTCCTCATGCATCCGTTTGTTAAAGTTTCTAAATATCTCTCATTATTATTTATTCTTCTCTTTTTAAATAATATTACGTTTGCAGTTCTATAATAGTAAGGCTCTCATACTTGTTTTGGTTGGTCCCCAAAGACTTTCCATTGCACAAACCCTTGATAAGGTCTTATATGACAATAACTATTGTGATCCAGCTATATCTGAATTCATACAATATTTCTTTCATATATGTTTTATTTTAGATAAATCTTTAAAACAATGCATTGGTACAGTTACATTCTAAGTGGCATGATGGTGATGCTGAGTATTACAATGGGAGCGACTTAATTCCTTCACTACACTGCTAAGATGTGTTGGGCTGCAAACACACAAAAAAAAAAACAACGCTCAACTGCAGCAGTACAGGGTCACAAAAGGAATTACAGATAGGACACTTCTTTTTTTATCGTTTGCATGTGTAACTAAATGAGCATCACAAGTTACAATGCCGCTTTACAAGCCTCCACACCAGGTCGCTTCCATGTTCAAGACACACAGAGGCTGGTGATGAGAAATCAAAAGTAATGTGCATTAAAAAGGACACACGACTGCGAGTGCATTCAGGAGAGAGAGAGTACGATCTATACCAAGAGAGTGTCTAGTTTCTGTTTACAATATTGTGCAGTGACATATTCACACACTGAGATGGCTGGCTTGGAGGACATTGTACTGTACTTGTTCATTTGATTAATAAGGGTCAGCTTCTATGTACTTCTACAGGCTTCAGTGTGGTCAGGAAACCTTAGCTGATGGGATGAAAATGTTCATGTTTATACACAGTTGGACTCCAAATAAATATATCTATCATTAATATGCATAATAATACGTTAACAGACTGCCAATTTGATATGTGTTACACCTCTATTAATCAAATAGCTTTAGTTATTTATATGATCTCATTTTAACATTGAGTTGATCTTTTTTTTTTTTTTTTTTTACATTTTTTATTTGTTTTCTTTAGAATTTGTGCAATCAATACGACAACGGATTGTAGGTTTACTTGTTTATCATTTGTAGATCATTTTAAGACTAAATCTGACACTCAGGAAAATAAACCTACTCATATATCAGTGAGTGCGTGTTTGGTTTAGGAGTATCCCTCATCCTGCCTGTATCCATAGCCTCCTCCCTGTGCTTCTTCCTGGACATACTCCTCTGTCTTCTCCCAGCTGGCAGCCCAGCCTCCATTCACCTGTGTGGTTGCACCATATGTCTTGGCTGGCCCTCCGAAAGCACCGTAGCTCTGAGTGATGTCACCTGTTTCTTCTGCCAGCTCGTCCTCATCAATGAAGCCACACTTCTCCTCACTGGTCAGTTCCGGGTCAGCCCACGGCTGTTTTTCTCCTGATGCAAAAAGGCCGTAGAAGATCACGCCTCCATAATGCACCAAGGAGGCTATGAGGAATACATACTGCCACTCCTCTCTGGTCTGAAGAGGGAAGAAAAAAAATAGTGTTTTCATAAATACGCTGATCATACCAACAATTTGCCTGTTTAATATTTGTGACCTTGGAGCAGGGTATTGGAGAAATATTTAAAATGTGTCTACTTTGTAAATCTGTGGCTGCACACATCAAATTATGTGTAGAAATGATATCAGTCCATGTAGAAAACAATACTTGCTACCGAGAAGTACAAGTAAAAGCAAGTTATACTTTTGTGGGCTAGCTCCCAGAGGGATGGCCTTAGTCTTATTTATTTAAATAAATAATAGATAATCAAGACATTTCTAGAGTTTACTCATATATAGTAATACATATATAGTATACTCATATAGCTACGTGAAAAAAACTACAAGGTCACTGCATGCAGATTTAGGCCATTTCTCTCTTATTGTTATTGTCTTTACCTTAGAAGACAAAATGCCTCGAGGTAACTGTAGTGCGATTTTGTTCATGTATAAATAAAACTGAATTGAATTTGTAAATGTCTGGGTGAAGTATAATTTCTCTGTACTTTTACAGCAAATGTATAACATGCTGTTATTTCTTTAACTGTTTATGCAAATGTTGCCAGAAACCATTAATGAAAGGTATGCTGTATGCTTTTTAATGTCAAGCAGGGAAAATTAAAGTAAACTTCAGAGTTATTTGTTAATTTTTGCACACATTTGAAATGTATGATTTTCATGATTCTGTCACATTTGGAGGAAAAGCCCTTACCTTGTGCTTTGTCATAGCACCAACAATCAGCGGGCACACCATGCCAGATAAGGTGCCCACACCATTAGAGATGCCCATTAGGATACTGGCATAACGCGGAGCAATATCCAGGTGATTGACGTTGAAGCCTGACAGCAAAACAACAAAAAAAGATTTTATCTTTGTGAGCTACAAGCCTGGTTAACATAATTTAAAGGCCAGTTTGATACAGAAAGGGCAAATGCTATGAGTAAAGTATAAAAGGCAACTGATGCATGACACAGTTACAGATAAAAGTAGCACAAATGGTGACCATCTTGTTGCAGAAATAGGCACCAACTCGCCACACGACCTCCTCCCCCACTCTGACTAGCTGAATGAGTAAGTGTCCTCGTGAGCTGCTGCACGCCGCCTGCCTGGCAAGTCTCCCGAGACAGCTAGCACTGAATTATTAAACACTCTTGGAGAAAGCTGGAGAACACCAGCAAGAAACTGATTTTGCACGTAGTCACAGATATCTGCAGCTTCTATAACTGAGCATAAACATGACAACAGCTGTTGAATGAATAGCTGGCCTAAAGGTTTAGGATCATTAATGAAATTAAATTTCTACTTTTACTCTCCACAGCTTTCTAATTATGGATAATTTCCATGCAAAAAGGTCATTTTTATAGTCTTTTTGTCCAAATATCCAACTTGAAGTCTATACTTAGCTAAGAAATAATAAATAATAAATAAACACTTTTATTTATTATGAATTAAATAGACACGATATGATGTGTTAATTAGCTTAATAAATGCTTGTTTTATTTTTAAAACGCTGGAGAAAGCCACACTCGCTGTTTCTCCTGGTTCTACTCATTGTGGCATGCTAACAGTCTCCTAGCTCTAGCATCAAATATAGAACACAGAGCAACAGCATTTAATATCAAAACAAATCAGCACATCTGTCACACGTCGTCTTATTTTATGCCTCATTCAACCAAGAAGTTGTAAATAAAGTCCAAAAGGCACTGTAACAAAAAATAATTTCCCCTAGGGATCAATAGAGGATTCTGATTCTGATTCTGAAAAACTCAAAGCCACAACTGCCAGCCTATGGTAGTCTTAAAAACAAACTGAATGACAATTATTTCGGACAAAATTCAAATTTGAGATTGAGGTGAAACAAAGAGCAGACTCTGAAACTGACCTGAATGGAAACAAAGGCACATAAATTGTAATACAACACGCACAGAGGGAGTGTCGCTATGATCTCTGCTGAGCATGCAATGGCTCCATCAAATCCTTACTGTACATATATTATATAGACAAAAAGTACCGAGCTGCCTTTAACATCATACATACCAATATCTGGTAGACTGATATTAGGCATATATATATTTGTTCGGCTGCTATTTATTTTTATTTTACAGGAGTTTCCTAACAACTGTTATGTGTAGTTATTTATGAGTCCTCACTAAGATAACCCAACAATGTAGTTTCATGCCGTCTGTTATCAAAGCAAGTCATTAATCACTCTTTTGTATTCTGCCCGATTAAGCTTGAGTTAGGTGTTTGTTGTGTCCTTGCTGAGTGATCAAAGGGGTTTTCTCTCATCTCTTCTTTAGGATTTTATTTTTATTTGCCGTTAAAAATGTTGATACAATATGGTGGCAAATACATAATATTGGCTTTTATTATTAATATAATTAACAGCCCCTTGAACATTGGTTGGGCTTGATGATGTGCCTCAAAAGAGCACCTACTAGAGTGTCAACACCACTCTGTAACTTTACGTGGTCTGACACTTTGTGGCTCAGTTGCTGTGGTTCCTAAATACTTCCACTTTGCAATAATCCCACTTAACAGTTGTTCATAGAAGAACTAGGAGGGAAGAAATTTCATAAACTGCCTTTTTGCTGTGGTAACGTTATATTACAGTACTGTGCACTGAGCACTTCAGAATGACCCAGTCGTTCACTTGTAAAGAGGACTGAAGAGGACCACTCCTGTGGTAACTGGGTTGCATTTGTCTGAACTGGGTAGAACAGCGCTCTCTTGTTTTGCACCTTGGTCATAGAATGACCGTCAGAGCACATTGAAGTGGAATGATTTTGTCTCCCTATGTGAGTTCAGAGCATTCTCCAGCTTGTCCTTGTATTATTTTGACTACGACTTGTTTTATGTATGTTGATGTTATGTTTTATTATTAATTTGAAACAGTGTAACATTGTAATGGTGGGCCTTCTTGGGCAGGACTCCCCTAAAAAAAAGAGATGCTAATCTGAAAGGACTTTCTGATTACATAAAGGGTAAACAAATAAAAATACCTGAATTGAAGGATTAAGAGGCTTGGCCCAATACCTTTGTCCATAAAGGGCAGCTGATTGCTGTTGTATTAATGTTAAAAAAGTGCACACTTTCTTTGTATGCTCTGGGTCATTTTATAAATTGTCTCAAAAAGCAGTGCAGTAGCACCAAGTGTTGCTTACAAGTATATATATTCTTTGTCTAGCTTGTTATCCTTTTCACTGAAGCCCCAAATCATTAAACATTAAATGAAATAAAGCTAAATCTAAACAGTGATTACATTATTTAATCACTTTTAATTTACATCTTGTTTCATACCACATATATTCTGATCTTTTTACGCCTACTAACCTGATATAGCAAATCCACTGAAGCCCACTGCAAGCACGAGGAAGGAGATCGCCACCCCTTTGCTGTGGGAATATCCTACCACCAGTAGCAATGTGGCCTCCATGCCAAATCCTGGCAGGGAGAGACAGTAGTGTCACACACACAAGCACAGACAAAGCCCACGGGCAGTTGGTCATTGTGGTGCCAATTGAATTAAGCGTGATACATGATCTGCACTCAATTACACAAGTGTCAGATATGAAATCAATGCACAGTCACAATCAGTGAGTCAACCCGTGTACTGAAGTATTGAGCAGATAGATTTTTACCAAAAAATATAAACAAAACCATCTCTCCAGCCCAGCTGGCCGTTAAGAGCACCTTAAAAACAACACTATGGATCTGACACCATCAAAATAACACCCTGCAGCCGTGCAAAGAGAGGTGTGGAAATTTTTGATTTCATCCTCGGTTCAGACTTCTCACCTCCGCAGTTCATGATTTTCCTGACAGTGGTAGTTGTCAGGATGTTCTTGCTGCGCAGGTAGTCGGCCAGCTGGCCACCAATGGGCACAATGATGGTCATCACCAAGTGGGGGAGGGCAGAAAGTGCACCGACCTAAAGTCCCATACAGAAAATCAATAAAATTAGATGCACAGCTGAATGCCAGTATAATAGATGAAGATTTATACTTTTGAAGATGTTTCTCCATTAATTTTTAAAAGGCTCTACAATTTAGGACATTCTATATTTTTCATTATTCGTATTTTCTCACTTATTCAAAGTAGCTGAGCAGAAAATAGGAAATATCCCTGTTTTTAATGCATTTTCATACTTTGTCAAATGAATGTTTGAGGGAATGAGCAGCTAATAAGGATCAAACTCAAACACACTTTGAGCATATATTGGTCTTATAGAGCAAATAACAAATTTCTGATTTGAAAGTCACTAAAATAAGATGAATGGCATAAATCTTTGGAATTTTTACTGCATATTTCTACATTTTACACCTTTTTCTGTTGATAAAGACCTCCCCACAGCCATTCATGCTACACCAAAGTAGTTAATTAAAAGATAAACAATTAAATTACTGAAAAGTTCTAGTTGTTTACTGTCTAATATAGAAATTTCAGTTAAAAACAAGTAAAATCTTCATCAATTGACAAAAAAACAATGTTTTAAAACTACAGTACATTCCCGGCACTGACCTACAATATCATGTAGAAAAACTGACACATGCTGTTGAAATTGCACTTCTTTATCTCATATTAATATATCGCAGGGATTAAATATGTAATTTAATCCCCACATAATTAAACGTTTCACTCACCAGGCCCATTTAAGATTAAAGTGGATTGTTTGTGGCCCTTAATGTAAAATGACCTTGACATCCTTGCTCTAAGAGATTCTGTGCAATATATAAAATAACTACAGTGCATTTTGTTTTTTAAATTTAAACCTGTTGAAGTTACAGTTGCTTTGATGTATTTTTTTATTCCATCATCTGAAAAAGTTCACACAGGCCTTAAAAGATAAGCATGGATATATAGTGGAAATGTATATTGCATCACTTTGTTATGGTGTGTATCAGTTCATGAGAGAGAACTATTGGCCACCAGCTGCACTCACACTGATTCTCATAATAAATCAATGAATCTGTCCAAGAGCAAAGCGTCACTCTCAGCTTTAAACAGACTGAATCTGAGTGGTGAGGGGTTTTCTTTACGACTTTAATCTTTCATGTCTCTATTCTTTTTTTTCTTTTTTTGGTTGTCTTATGACATTTTTTGTAAGCTCACCTTGCTTATCTCAAAACCAAACACTTCTTCAAAATATGCAGGCTGGCTAATCAGCAGCAGGTAAAATGTCCAGCTCCTGCAGAAGTTGGCCACAATAATTGCATAGACAGGCATAGAGGTGAAGAACTTCCTCCAGGGTGTCTTGAATTTCTGGAAAAGATTAAGAAAAATGATGGTTGTGTTCACATGAAGGTAAAGAGCTTTGCCTGACTGACAGTTTCTGGAACTGTGTTCATATTTTTGTAATGCTTCTTACAAAAAAATAAATAAATAAAAATGGGCTAAAAACGGGGTATTTTGTGAGGTTACTTAAGCCCAGGTTTTTGACGGTGTCCCCTCACCTCTGCAGGTCCTGTTAGCTTGGCACTCTCTCCAATGCTCTCCTCAATGTAGCAGCGTTCCTCATCAGTGATGGTTGGATGTTCAGCAGGGCTCTCATAAGACACCAAGATCCAGAACATATACCAGAAGATGCCAAAGCATCCTGTTTGTACGGACAAATTACAAGTCAGAAGGTGTACAGAAGAAGCATTGCAACTAATTTTGACCTCAGCAGTAAGCACATGCAGAGACTCTGGCAGCCTGATCTTTCTAAAATGCCTGAGAGAATAAAAGCCAGACAGGAAAGCTAACTGTATCCAGTCCACAGAGAAAGACATGGGGGTTATTTATTGACACACCAAAACATCAGGGGGGAAAAATCAATACATAGTCTGCCTGGCTAAATCCATTTGACTTTCACTGAAGTCTCTTAGTTTTTCGCCAAGCTTAAAAATAGTTGCATTTATAACCTACATGTATTTTTCATATATAAAAATTTATCTCCAGTTCTTTTTGCATCAATATGCATGCCTATCCCATGAAGTCCCTCACTGAGTCTTACAGTCTTACCATAGACGTAGAACACTGAGGACCATCCTGTATACTGAACCAAGACCCCAGCCAGAGGCATCGCAATCACAGCACCAGCATAGGAGCCTGGCAAGGAGAAAGCGATTCAGTGCTTGCAAGGACAGACATCATCAAGGTAAAGTAAAGTTTAACAAATCATATCTGAATCTAGAAGGAGAAACAGACACAAAAGTATTTACCACAGAATGAGAGGGTGGCCAGACGACTCCTTTCTAATGGCGGTGCCCATTTACTCCAGATCCCATGACAGGCTGGGTAGGTCACTCCCTAAAGCCAACCACAAGGAACAGTCTGTTTTCATTTGTTACAGTAAAACAATAATCATCAGTGCAACTCTCTGCACTTTGGCCTGTTCTTCTAAGCTATTGTTGTTATAGAGATGCATGTACTCTTGTCTCCCAGAGGCCAGAGGGATTATATAAATGTAGCCAGTCTATATGGTCTGTGTGAAAAATATTGCAAGATTTGAACAATGGCACAATTGCAGAGCATGTACTTTCATTAGCGTGCACTTGTTTTGTAGGCTACTGTATGAATACTATTATAACAGGAAAGGCTTTCAGGATTTCTAGACCAAAGCATAATTAAATTATTATACAGATGTATTATTATATGTATATGAATACAGATATTTTCAGGTTTAGGATGTGTTAAACGTCCATCTGGAATACCCAGTTAGACTTGAATCTGAACCAATAGACATGTCATAAGTAATCAAAATTAACATTTTCGCCCTTGTAATTACCATGAACAAGCAGCTCAGCACCGTGATGACCTGATGAGCTGTTCAAGAAGCAAAACAGGCCTGCAGACATTAAATGCTAATCAGCCTCTAATTTGAACAAACTTCACTGATTTTAAATCCAGTCTGCAGGCTTCGTAACAGTAGGGCCTGCTGGTCTTTAAGGAAATTAACTGTGTACATTACCACGTGTTTATATGTCCAGAAAAAGCTGTATCTTTGTATGTTTATATCTATCGCAACAGACTTTATAGCCCATGTGAGAACTGCATTATAAGCCCTCCATGTTTTTTACTCCAATAGGTATATTTCATCAACATGAGTGTCTAATTTCACTACAAAGCCAGGAGGATTGATATCCCTCTGCAAATCAACATTTTCCCCATTATCCATCTCTGCAGGATCACTTTACTGTTGTTTGTATTCAGGCACAAAAAGGCACAATAAAGGAAAGAAAAATGAGCTGGACAAAGCCATGGAACCAGTTGGAGTGGACTGGATCAATACAGTGCATCTCGCATTTCATTGAACTGCACGCCATACTCTTTATTCTCTCGGGAACTAAAATTATACAGTGAGCGAATAAAGTGAGAGAATAAATTCATTGCTGATTTTTTATTCATGCACACAATAAAAAAAATAAAATAACATAAAATAAAACATAGACTGCTGTGACGCACCTCTGACAGTGTCTTACCTCCACCAGTCCTTGTAATATCCTGACAAATATGACACACCCATAGTGGACTCGGGCAGCCGAGGGAATGAACATGTTGAGAGTGGAGGTGAGGACGATGGCTGCACCAAATACCCTGAAAATATCACAATGACCAGCGTTTTAAATTTCAATCATAGCAAATCGCCTCATTATTAACTGTGCTGAATGTATGGCAACACATTTTATTAATCAAGTATCACAACAGTCGACAGCGTGCTTTTTGGGTGAACATTGCCCGGTTTTTTCCAGACACTCATAGTAAAGCAAATCCATAAAACAAACAAAAAATAGTATCTGTTACTTCCAATGGTAATTTTAAATCTCTTTGTTTTTACTTTGTTTTGCTGGAAAAGCCGAAACCTTCCATTTCAGCTTTAAACCATCACTGCACCTGAGGAGACTTGTGGATGCAGGGCTGTTCGCCGGTCCTCGGATTTGATTGGCTCTGCCTTACACGCGCTCTTTGACGTCATGTAAATGAATATTTGAAGTAGCAACACCCCGTAAATGACCACGTCACGTGTCGCTTAGCAACCGTTTTCGCTTTCGTACAGCTCGAGACGTGTTTCTCGTGAAGAATGGCGTTTAATTTTAGTTTTGACGCTGACCGAGAGCGAAGAGGACAATTAACCGATGACTGCTCTGCATTATAACTCGGGGGAGAAAAGATTCATGCAGGCTAATTATTCATCAGGCTGTTAAATTTAGCCCTAGCACTGCTTATTCTGAAATATTAAAGCTTACATGGAAGGTTGTAGAAACAGGAATGCTTTTATTATCGCTATTTTATTTTTATTTTATAGATAGGCCATATTTTTCCATCTTTATTTTTAGGAGGGAGCAGGTGAGCAAGCAGAGCAAGGCCGAACACACAGCTATTTCTCATTTTTGTCACGTCCCACACTACCCCGCCCCTCTCCTCCGCACGTGGGGGGACAAGCCCTAATCCGGTGGAGACTAGTGTTGAGCACGAGACCGATTGATTCGCTTACATCCTCGTGTCAATCACACAAACGGACTGCAGGGAGATACGATTGTAAAAGTCGCGGGCCCTAAATAAAAATATCACAAAAATATCATTTAAAAAAAACAATTTTCCGTTTTATTTGAGCAAAATGATTGGTTGAGAAATGTTTGGTACTATATCAACGTCCATCCACTAAAATGTGTGCCGTGTTGTTGGTATGACAGCATACAGTCTCTGCAGTTTAACGTAATTATAATCACTGACGCATTTGGCAGTGCTCATGTGAATTAAAGCCTTTGGCGACAGGACCGGGTCTGGTATCCATGCCCTGAGAGAGCGACAGATTAGACCCGGCTCCCCCTAGGGAGCTCATTAACAGGTGGCAGAAAGCCCTGACACCAGGAGCTGCAGGCCTGCCAGCCCAGTGCCCTCCCTGCAGCTCTGCATCACTTCAGAGCTGCAGACTGTCTGCTCCCTTTGTGCAGAGATGCTCTGCATATAACCGTGACCTGCTCATCCGTTTCACAGTTCAGACACGGATATTTTTATGCCTGCTTTTGGCTGTATTTGGTTTTACTATTCTTTTTAATCGGAGGTGATTTTATTCCACTCCCCGCCTGAACGGGTTTTTTGTTTTCCCACTGTTGATAAAAATTACAAATATAGAAATGAATAGACAAAGGGAGTAAGAGGAAACGAAAGTCACGCCAATTGTTCAAACAATTCTTTTAATACCCAACACCAAATCACGAAAATCTGCCGACTGAATATAGCTGTGTCGTATTTATGGTAAGTCAGGGGAGGTGCCGCCTACCTGTTCGCTGCCAGCCTGGAGGATATATATCCTCCCGGGATTTGTGTCACGATATAGCCCCAGAAAAAAGATCCGTGAATCATTCCCACCGTCTCTGGATCCCAGTTGAACTTGGCTTTCTGGCAGATAATATGGAAAACAAAAACGGTGGAGTTAAAATGAACAAGTGGCCTATGCGCTTTGGAAAAACGTACATGTGTTGCATGTGAGCTCTATTGTGGCTAATTAACAAAGAAATGAACGAATTTACTCTATCGAAGAATAAATCTAAACGGGGGCCTTTTCAATAAAGGCCTGCATGTGTTTATTTCGACTGGATTTTCATTGATCTGATTACTAAAGCACCTAATTTTCCCGTAAAAAATAATATAAAGCAAGCTAGTTATGTGTAACAGTTTGGCTTTCTTGGTAAAGACGAATATTGGACGAAATTTGAGATAATGCAAATGTATAATATAGGGGTCAGGATGAATACTAAATACATGTTTTATAGAAATTGTCCGAAATATTCAGACATTTTAATGCACCTTTTGTATGTAATATCCCTTTAAGAAAAAGACTGGCTTTTACATCATGACACTGACACTGTTCTACGTAATTTATTACACCATACACAGGAAACAGTGACGCTACTGATCTTAAATCTTATTGAACCATCAATGTATGCTATTTAATCCTAAGAATATCCTGTGTAAGCTGTGGAGGCCTGGTGCCATTTAAATCAGGAGCATCTCTGGCGCATTTTTACGTTCCCTGCACACAGATGTATGTATACTAAAGCTCTGTAGAAATGACTACCGTGGTTCATTTAAACTTAGAGGGGGGTTATTTCACGGCCTAGTGTGCCAGCAATAGAAGGCCTTTATGTGTTTCTCATTTATCATGTGCAGAGAAACTCGTTTTAATAACCATGTGCCATGATGTGCCTCGTCTGTACACGGTGTACTCGCTCGCTCGCTTTGCCACACCTCTTTGATGATGATCTTGCCGTTCTGGTGAACCGTGCTGTTGTTGACCATGCCCACTATGGCCACGCCCAGGTTGCATCGGATGCCGAAGGAGATGCAGAAGCCCAGGCCGCTCATGATGGCGATAATGTAGCGGCGGGGCAGGCCGAAGCACTTGCAGTCGCACAGCGGGGGTTTCTTCTCAGCGGCCTCCCGTGGCCTTCCATCCTCCGTGAGCTCGATCACTTCCCCGGTTTTCTGCCTCCTTTCTATAACCCTGCAACAACCAGGGGGTGATAACTCTGTCTGTGTAGATCCTCAGTCATCCAGGTCATGGCAGTCTTAGGCGATTGAAATAAAGCCAACTGGGATTCTTTCTTTCTTTCTTTCTTTCTTTCTTTCTTTCTTTCTTTCTTTCTTTCTTTCTTTCTTTCTTTCTTTCTTTCTTAAGGTTCATGGAGAGATTTCATACCTCATCCACATCCAAGAGTTTTGGGGGGTTTTTTCGTTCTGAAAACTGATGGAGAGTCCCAGGTATTTATTGTCTAATGGGGTTGTCCCTTTGGAGGAGGATCTAACCCACCCTTTGTCCACAGGGTAAATACCTGGGACTCTCTTGGATGGGAGGTGAAACTTCTTCACTAACCACAAAAGTCCAGTTATCTTGATTTCTACCCCTTAAGAATAACACTGTCTGCGGATCCAACTAACACCACATGAAATTAAGATTCTCAAATTTATAAAAACAACAGATTTTATTTCTTTCTTTCATGGAGGCCCATTAATATTTCCATTTAGCATGAATATTTTAGTAGGGGCTGGGTGCTTGGGAGTGTGTGTGTGTGGGTGGGTGTGACCAGGATACTGTTTGAGACGTCTTGTCAAACAGTCAAGTAAATCCTGGAAGCATTTCCTGTAGAATCACCATAATGAGAGAGAGGTAGTGGGAGGTTTAGGCCTCTGTGATGTATTTACATTATGGAGAGCATTTATTCACACTGAGGACAGCATGTCTGTGAGGCTTTAGTCAGACGACTCCTACAACGAATTAAAAAAAATACATTTGATGCTTTTATTTGCTCCAAGGGGGGGGGAAGCTTCTAATGGGAAACGAGAATGAAGGTTCCCCTTGTAGAGCAGAATTAAGTCGAATATGCCCCTGACTGTACCGCATTGCAGCACCCAGCTCGCTTTCACACTCATTAGCATTCAGGGACCGAGCAGCAGCTCCAGCCTGCAGACAACCCGTCTGTGGGCTTTCCTCAAACTCCTCGTGCTTTTCTTTTTTATGTATTAATTTTTTCTGTCCAGGAAAATCGCGTTTGTCGCAATCAGTTAATTGTCAAAATCTAAAATGTTATCAAAACATGTAAATCTCGGTCTCTGCAAACGAATGAAGACATTCCAAGTTAAATAAAAGGGACAGCAGAATATTAGAATTAAATGCGTGTATTTGGGGTGAAACGTAAGACCTGGTTCAGGGGGTAAAGCCAGAGAGGATACAGAGAGCCACTGATGTTTAACGAAAGTCGGTTTAGTTCCATTTCTCCTGCAGATTTGAGCAAGCACTCGGTGCAAGGCTATGTAAGGCGGAGAAGATGAATTCGCAAGGGAATAGGCCCGATGTGAATATAGCGGAAAGTCTAAAAACGCATTTATTCTGCTGAACACTCAAAAATAAATACAAAATAAATAAAACGGTTTTTTTTAAATCACCAAACACCAACATTAAAGAAAAGACACACACACATATCGAGGTGCTGAATTAATCAAAGTGATAGCTGTAGATTAAAATGATTCAAATGAATAGAATTTCCTTTCATTTGGTTATAACGACATCGTGAAATGCTTTAAAAATCAGGAGTGGAGTCCCACAAATTTCTCGCGCGGCCTGCGCGTCCTCTTTAACCTAATCTGCCAATCAGATTCATGTGCAGGCCCCTGCATCAGGATCTAGTGGCATCCATACCCTTGCCAGCAACACACACACACACACACACACACACACACACACACACACACAAGAGAGAGAGAAGAGAGATTTGATTGCATAATTTTCTTATTTTCTTCTAGAGGCGTGACTAAGCATCCCTGTAAGTTGTGAGACAGTGCTGGGTGCCCTCTGGACCCACACGTCGTGCCTTGTTAAAATCCAGCATACAAATAATCGCATTTTGGGCTCAGACGGTTTCAAACGCGCTGTTGTCCAGATTTACCCACAAAAAGAAAAGCCCGTCCTTACCTGTACATATGACCCAGGGTCTTCCCCGCAAATTCCTTCACCCCCGCCGTTGCTTTCGTCTTTACTGACTCCATATCCAGTTTCTGAATGCAGGCCTGTTTTCTCAATATTTGTTTTACTGTTCAGGCGTCATGTTACAGCGCAGGATGGCTGGACTGCAGCGGCTGCAAGGAAAACAACAAACGAAATTACGAAAGAAAATGAGCCCACAAGGAAGGCGACGATCCAACAGCCGGGAATAATTCTCAGCGCTAGGCTGAAAGCGCAGAGGCGAAAAGAGCCTGGTGTAAAAAGGGGGGATCAAGCGAGCAGTTCGCCTTCATCCACCACCAACTCATCTCCTGCCTGGCGTACAGTAGCCAAGCCAAGTGCCATCACGACGAAAGCGAGCGAAAAAATTGATAGCCGGCGTCGTGGAGCGATATGGATCTCTCTTCGCACCCAAAAAGGAAAGAGGGCGGGGGGCGGGGGGGGACAGAGCTAATGAATGATGGATATGAAATAATTAAAAAAAAATCCAACAAAACAAAAGTTAAAGTTCAGAAAGCGGGAGTGGGCGTTTGGAGTGGCTTCAATAAATCAAAGAGCGAGTGAGGCTGTATCGTGTCTCCTGTGGTGAGCGCAGGTTCATCTGACGTCGCGTTCAGCACCGAGGTCAGCGACAGCAACGCTCCGCGTCCAAACATCTGGCCAGCTGCTCAGCCCAAATAAAGGCCACACGCAAAACACAACATGCCCACAAGCGCCATGTCTATATATTTATATATAGACGCTATAAAGGCTAAATGAGCCTGTGTCTAATAGCAAAAAATATATATATATAGTGAGGGGAAGAAAAGAAACTGCTTTATAGCTCAATCGGTCTCTTTATTTATCAGCTGAAATGTGAAACTAAATGAAGCTATTTTATATCAACTTGTGTTTTTTAACACTTTGAAGAAAAAACGAATATTAACAGCAACAGTACATATGAGAGCTGCAGATCTCCTGAGGGCGGTGCTATGGAAACCAATGGAACAGGAGTGGATCTCCCCCACCCATCCCAGTGCTGCCCTCCAAAAAGCTCCTCAACGCAGGAATCCATCAATAATTTAGCCGTCTCCCCGGTTTTCCTCTCCTTGACAACCACATCTTCCCACAGAAGCATGAAGAAAATCTTAGAATAATTAAAAAGAAGTCTTTCTCAAAAGCATACGTCGAATAATAATAATAATAATAATAATAATAATAATAATAATAATAATAATAATAATATGCTTTAATACGAAGATTTTATTTTATTCACAGTCAAATAACCTGGGGGAAGCGACCAGGCTCTCTCTTTTTATTTGTTGGTATGGGGCGACACCTGGTGGTTGAAAATAGCAGTCTGAAACTTTTGTGTGACAATCGTTGAGATTATTCGTGCATATATTGTGTGTCTGTTGTTAGATTTTTGTATTTATATTGCATTTGTATCATAGTTTATATTTGGCTTCTCCTGAAGTCATTATTCAAAAACTGGGTTTGTCTTCACTGAAGCAACAGTGTGCATAGTTCTTACACTGACCTGATGAAAGTGCACACACGTTTCAAAGGAGCAAGACTTTCGTTCGAGTGTTTCTTTGTTGTTAACATTCAAGCATAAAAGCCGCCTAAACCAAGTGATGAACCAGGGAGTTATCTACATATAACAGACAACTCAGCAAAGAACCAGAGATATATTCTATTTTGAGACACTTTGTTACAAGTAGCCTGACACAAAAACACAGAATTTGTTCCCCTTTCGTCACTTGAATATATGAAAAATGCTGACAATTACACAGCTTGACAGGGATAAAACTGTACTTATTTATCAACAAGGTGATTCCCCAAAGAGCTATAAAAACCTTAGAAAAAGTTTCCTTAAAAAAAAATAAAGAAACTGGACAAGGGGAGGACAAGAGAAATGGACTAAAAACCACTGATGAACAGCATCTGAAAGTTATGTCTTTAAGATATAGGGGGATAAAATCAGCAGAGACCTGACAGCAGACGTGAGAGATGCATTCGGCCCTTCAGTTGATTCATCCACAGTTCACAGAAGCCTCACCAGACATGGTTTTAATGGAAAGGTGGCTGTAAAAACCATAAGAAAAGGAAACAGAGAGGAAAGGCTGAGGTATTCCACATTACACAAGGACTGGACTGAAAATCAGCAGCGAGAGGTCTGATGGACCGATGAATCCAGATTTGACAATTTTAGTTCAAATTGTCTTGAATATTTACAGGTCAGGAGAGCAGTACAACAGTGTCCTTAGTGAGGCTCCACTGTGTTTTACAGATGGCCGTGGACACTCATAGTATTTTCAGCGAATATATAAAAACACAAAATGGAGCACTGTCAGTCATAGATCAGCCTCTGCAGAGCCTGGACATCAACATTACCGAAGCAGTGTTGGATCATCGTGACACAAAATACAGAAAAAGGCAGAGCTTTGAATGTCCTTCAAGAAAACAGGAGAACTATTCCTGAAGACTACTTAAAGAAATGACTAAAAAGCAGCTTAAGAGAGTTCAGGCTGTGTTGAAAAATAAAGGTGGTTGTGCCAAATCTTAACTGTTAAGCTTGTTTAAATTGTACAGATGTTTTTCTGTGGAGAACAACGTGGTCTTAAAATAAACTTGGATGAGATCTTTATGTTGGAGAAAGATGCAAAACATAGATGCGCTGGGTGTCTTATTGTAATTAAAAATAAAGCTCCAACAAAAAATGACTTTTCTTTATTTATTGGGAATTTTAACAGTTTTAATAAGTTCCTGTTCAACAGTCGACAGAAAACTTACATATTGATACTGACAAAATATTTACATGATCACAGTTCATGCACAAAACTGGTACACTGCACATAGTTTGCAGCAGTAACAAATACTATGCAACAGATGTTGAGAAACAGATAGGAATTTTTTTTCTTTAAAAAAACATACAAAAACAAATTAAGACAGATGTTTAAGGCATTCGTTTGTTGGGAAGTCCATCATGGATGTTGCGGGATTTTGCACGCCTCAGTAAACAGTCATGCTCAACAGACACTGAAAGATTTTAAATCCTGAGATTGGAGTGAGTGTCGACTGTCAGATATATCCTGCTGATTGCATCAGCCGCTTTACTGTAAGAAGTTAAAGCACAAACACGGAAACCTAAAAAAGCATAACAGATTTACACGCACTCTATATGACAAATGATCAACTTATTAAAAAAATAATCAATCAGACGCTTGCTACAATGTATAATGTAAAGCAGGAGTCTTATTTTTCATTAGTGTGGTGCCTTGATGTGCTGGAAGAGCTGTCTGAGCTAACACTGCTTCTTGGCCAGTTACGAGGTGATGAAGAGGACAATCTAAAACAGGGGTCCCCAATCCCAGTCCACGAGGGCCAGTGTCCCTGCAGGTTTTAGATCTCACCCTGGGTCAACACACCTGAATCACATGATTAGTTCATTACCAGGCCTCTGGAGAACTTCAGGACATGTTGAGAAGCTAATTTATCCATTTAAATCAGCTATGATGGATCAAGAAGACATCTAAAACCTGCAGGACACCGGCACTCGTGGACTGAGATTGGGGACCCCTGATCTAAAAGAAAGAACCCAAATGCTGCAAGGTCTTTTATAGGCAAATGTAAAAGCATAAAAAGAGTAACTCTAAACACAAATGCTTCAGGCCACAGGGCAGAAATGGATCAATAAATTAATTTCACTATAGCCCCTTAAAAAAACAGCATCTTTATATCTACAGCAGCACTTAGACGTCAGCTATAGTTAATGAGCTGGTTACTAAAACCATTTCATGTTACTCATACATATCCCCACCAGGCTACAAGAAGATCTGCTTCCTGTATATTTCTCAGCTTGCGGTTGGACGATTAATAATATGTGGTGACATAACTAATGTGAAAGTTGAAAATTAAAAGTTGGCCATTTATTGTATAAACAGGGAAAAGTAAAACCAACGCATGATCTGTCCAGCGCCCTGACAACATGTTCTTCATGTAGTCTATTTTGTTTGTTTGTTTGTTTTTAGAGAAACTTTACAATTGGTCCCGCAGCAACTTGGTAATGCACGCAGAAGATCAGACACGAGCCTGCAGCTGCTGTCTCAACGCATTATTTCTGTCGCTAACTCAGGTCAGAGTGAGTGGAAAAACACCACACATCTGATTGTTACAGTGTTACTGCAGTGTGATGGAGGTACTTGGTTTTCAAATGCACAGTTTTAAAGAGCTTTTTTCTACATATAATAAACACTCAAACAATGAAACTCATAGTCTATTAGCTCGGCTGTAGATCAGTAGACATATTGTTATGTAGCTACCTATTAAAATAAAAATAAAAAACGAATCATGGTGAAGCTGTCCGAGGAAGCACCGCCAGTTGACTTGTGTTTCATCTCGCATATGTTTTTAAATATTTGTAAGCATGAGTGTTTTCTACATTCACAACTGACTAAATATTCAGTCCTTCATTCTCATCAAAGACTAGCATGCAGAATACTAAATTGACGTCACAGTCAGCTCTTTAAAGAGGAATCAAACCCACTGTCACACATTCAAGAAAACAAACCTTAACTGTATCAGAAAACACAGAGATTATGCTTTTATGACAAAGAAAGATGAATGTAAATACAGTTTTTATGGGAAATGAACGCTTCGTCTGCAAAAGAAGCTGATTTTAAGGAAAATAAAATGTTATACTGCACTGGATTTTAAATGCTGTATCTATGCGTTTCCTAACATAGGAGTATAATGTGGAAGGCTTTATTGTCCATCCAAAATGAAACAAATAGCGTTTTGAATTCAAAGACAGAAGCCCTTGCATATGGCTGTTCTCAGAGAGAAGAGAACACACAGACATGTCCGCCCTCGGCTTGGTTAGCTGGAGGTGCGACGCAGGTGCTACAGGCACTCAGAAAGCACTTCGTGTTTGTCTGGCGTCAACGACGTTTCCGAAGTTTGCGGCTCTGTGATGAAGCTGGCACTCAGCTGCAGTTTGAGCCTTTCCACCTCGTAGTTATGCAGGTGTTCTTGAATCAGGTATCGTTCTCGCTTGATGCGCGCCTTCACATCTGACGGGACGTCTGGGATCATCCACGCAATAAAGAACTTCACCACAAAGACCACATGCTGCAAAGAGAGCGTTATCACATGGTGAAGATATCATCACTTTGCAACATTAATTCAGGTTATTATTTATCTATTTATTTTTACGAGTGAGGAACGTGTGAGGGAAAAGTGTATTTTGTCTTACTTCCATGATAATAATGAAGGCCATTTTGGCTGCCAGGATGTGCCAGAACTGCATGGTGTGAGTGTACTCATTCTTGTGGCCTGGAGGGTGCCGGTAGTCACGGTATCTGTACAGACCAACAAGAGAGCGGCGTCACATGCAAAAATTTCAAGGGTTTACAGAGAATGGTCTGAAAATGAGAAAATATCCAGTGTTTGACATCTCTGGGGGAAACTAACTCAAATAACCACTCGATACACCACCAATGCTTGCAGAAGAACTTTATAAATTGAAGTGAATGGGCTACAGAAGCTGTCATGTCAATGTGAACCAACATCTCTGAGGAACTTTTCCAGCCAACCATGAAGAAATAAGGCAATTCTTAAGTCAAAAGAGGGTTCAATATGCTGCTAGCAGTGTGTGCCTAATGAAGTTACCAGTGAGTGTACAATAAGGCTCCCATAACAGACAGAAACATGAATAAACTGAAAAGTACGTAGATCTATGCAAACAGTAATTTGAACCTAACTGACAAGTTTGATGAAATGCCTTTCATAAAAGTTAAGTTTGCTAACATGTAAACACAACATTAGTACTCTACAGTCAGTGAGAATGCCAAATATTTACTCTGACTTTTGCCTCACGAAAGCCTTTTCACCACCAATTGCTGCATGTAGCAGCTGGAAACAACACTGTAAGATTAGTGAGCTTGAATCTCAGATGAAAGATCCTAAAACACGCCATTGACAGGCACGAACTGCAGAGTCTTGCAATGACTTTCATTGGTTAACTCATTCTACCAATATTTTGTAAAGGTTATTTACTAATGCTTTAAATATGCTGAAAATATCTAAAGAGCTTCTTTCAGCTCTAATACCTGCAGGTCGTATTGAAGTGACGAAACCAGTTGTCCTCAGTCATATTTTGTGGTCTTATCGGTATTCTGTATTCTGACAGGCTGCTGTTGATGTAGCCCTTCATGCTGGTACTGTTGCTGTAGGCATACAGGTACACCATACGGGGGATCATGTCTGAGGTGAAGGCCATGATGAAAGCCTGGAAGGAAAGGGACCACAAAAAGTTGTTTCTGAAGCTTATTTCCAGGCTGATACGTAAGCACTATCTCATGAAGTTTAACCTCATTTTAAATGCGATGAAAGGGAAAAAAACCCCTCACATTGGTAACAACGGACAAGATGGCCACTGAATTTAGGATCTCCTGCCATGCTCCGATGTTTCGAGCCTTGGATGCCACTGGTCGCCTAAACTGGGTGGTGAACTTCCAGGCGTCCACCCTGATTTCCAGGATGTTGTTGAACAGGGCCAAGAGGGGGGCCAAGGGGAAAGAGGCCACAAAGAGAGTGATGAAGCCAAACTGGATCACTGGAAAGCAGTCAGGACAAGTTAAACATTTCCTGTTTAATGTGACTTTTTAATTGATATTTGAATTTATCAGAGAGACTAGTGAAGCATCTCACCCATCTCTAGGTACTCGTAGAACAGGCCCAGCTGGCTGAAGTTCTGCAGAACATGATCCTGCTCCCATCGACTGTAATGGTTCTCGGGGTTGTGACGTCCCTTCCTGCTGCTCCACCAGTTACGCATCAACCTAGCAAAAAAAATATGGAAAAAATATGGTGGAGCTTTCCACAACGAGATTTTCAGAGCAAGAATGGTGACGTCAAGCTGCAGATTTAGAAGATGCAGTTCTCTTCTGGGAGTTTAAGACACCACCTCAGCACCTCTAAAGTCCCTGCTTGTTTTGTAGCAATTTCAAAGGTTCAAGAAGGTTTCATTTTGTCATGGGTTCATGTAAAAAGTGTGATGTTTTTTTTATTTTTATAAATACTGTTTTCTGTTAAGTCGCTTTCATTTATGCGCCAGGCACTTAAAATCCAGCTAATGATCTTCACTTACACTTTTAAGCTGGAATAGGCAGAAATTCTTTTAGCATGGCTGGACAAAAAATGCACGACAGCTTTTCAGTTTAATGTAATTCAAGAGAGGAAACTCTCCAAACTGCCTCTGGGCTTTGTTTTCAGGCTTTAGAAAATTTACTGTATGATGGAAGACTGTCAACAAGCAAGGCATTTTTCTACCTAATCAGGTAAGGTGAGGCAATACAAAGAGCAATACAGTCAAATTCACAATGGGAACTGGATGTGGTGGCTCCGTGCGTTAAATGGAGGGGTTTGGGTGTACCTGGCCTCTTGCCCTATGACAGCTGGGATAGGCTCCACCCCCAATGTTAGGCCCTGGTTTGACAATTTTTGCTAGTGCTTCTAGATGCCGATCCTTGTGGATACTTGTTTAGGTTTTTAGGTGCTTTCCTGCTACAGCACACTTAATTCAAGTGATCATCTTGTTATCAGGCGTTTAATACGCGAATCACTTTAATTAGGTGTGTTGAAGCAGGGACTCGGGTCCTTAGGAGTGGGGTGACTGTAGCTCAGGAGGTAGAGCAGGTCACCTACTGATCGGAAGGTTGGTGGTTCGATCCCTGGCTCCTCCAGTCTGCATGCCAAGTATCCTTGGGCAAGACACTAACCCCAAGTTGCTCTCCGATGCATCCATCGGAGTATGAATGTGTGTGAAGAGAGCATTCAGACAGCACTCACTTTAGAGTCAGTGCTTGTGTGAATGTGGCATGTTAAGTGTCATACACTTAACTGTGATGTGTGTGGGTAAGCAATAGTGTGTATATGTAAATGATGCTGTGTGTGCGTCAGGAGGTTGGAGAGGACTTTAACACACAGTTGTTTGGTTGTTGGATTAAATGTTTATATGAAAATTAACTTCATATTTGCTGAAATATAAGTTACATTTTTTACTCTTGGACATTTCTTTCTAAGGGTAGGGTAAGCACGGTGGCACGGTGGTTAGCACTGTTGCCGCACAGCAAGAAGATCCTGAGTTCAATTCCACCATCAGGCCGGGGTCTTTCTGTGTGGAGTTTGCATGTTCTCCCCGTGTTTGCGTGGGTTCTCTCCGGGTACTCCGGCTTCCTCCCACCGTCCAAAGACATGCAGCTTGTGGGGATAGGTTAATTGATTAATCAAAATTGCCACTAGGTGTGAATATGAGTGTGAATGGTTGTCTGTCCCTGTGTGTTGGCCCTGCGACAGACTGGCGACCTGTCCAGGATGTACCCTGCCTCTCGCCCTATGACAGCTGGGATAGGCTCCAGCGCCCCCCGCGACCCTGAAAAGGATAAGCGAATGGATGGATGGGTAGGGTAAAATATTTTTAACTAAACTTTACGCCATAGATAGTTAATGTATTATCTTTGTGGTTTCATGTAAATCTCTGACTTTTTTCCAGACTTTGGAGCTGATGATGGTTTCACAGATTGTGGCTTATTGTTCGGCCAAATAAGACGAAGATTTGACGGTACTCACGGCAGCAGAGCTTCTTGAATGTTCCCCCATAACTGTTTCCCCGCCATGACGATCAACAGCTGTGTGGTCAGCTCTATCAGGCAGCCTCCGGGGTCACACTAGGACAGCAAGAGACAGGCTTTTCTGTCACACTTCTTGTATTTATGAGGATGTCTGCTTAAAGAAATACGTCTCAGTTTAGAAAAAAGAAACAATGCTTAAATGCTGTCTTTTAAAACTCACCTCCTCATTCCTAAATTTCTTCCATTTGCCAAACATGTATGTGTAGTTACCCGGGTAACCCACAAATTTGCCTTTGAAGAAGGCCACATAGAAGCAGGAGGAGTAGTAGTTGACAAACTGGAACATGAACATCTTCGTAATCAACCTGTTCTCATATTCCAGGTGAGTTTTTGGTATTTCTGCAGGAAGCAAAGCATCATCAGTTAGCAGATCAGATAGTAAATCATCAGTTTTATTGTATTTTCTAAATCCTGTTTGCCCAATTAAATCCCAGTACCCATATCAGTGATCCAGATGGCCACCTTCTCATAAAAGAAGTTAAGGATCATGATGATGACAAAATTGATGCAGGAAGCGGTGACAGAAGTCGCCAGCTGTGGGGTGATCAATCCGCCCACTAGCAGGGTCTTGTTTTTATGGTTGCCGGACTCTCCTTTATGGTTGCCAATGATACTTGCGAAGGATGCATAGACAGCCAACCTATATGCTATGACACCAGTAATACAGGCCAGAATCAGAGAAATCTGTAGAGAGAACACACATGATTTATAAAGCTGTGACTAGTTATAAAATCACACACACATGCACTTCAGCTGAATAATCGCTTACCCAGAATGTAACAGTGGCTCCAGAGAGGCAGTAGCGAGCACACCTGGTGTGGAGGGGGAGATATGGCTCCATTTCCTGAAAGATAAATTGCTGTTATTTAAAGCTCAGACAGACAGAAAAATACCAAATAACCTTTTCTGCAAATTTAACTGCAATGGAACTGTTTTTCCAGCTTTAGAAAGCCGAGTGGGAGGCAGGAGGTTTGGCAGTGTAAAGGAGCAGGAAGAGGGAAATGGGTGCAAAATGCAATGAGGGCTTTAACCTGTGAGAATGAGGTTTAAATCCTGGGGAGGGGAGCCTTAAAACAGAGAAAGGAGCACTCTTTGTACCCCGTGTAATTCCCATTTTTTCCTTTTGTTCCAAGCTTTTTGCCCATTATAACTTTAATAGTTTGAAAAGCACCTGTGTGATCTTGTTGAGTCTCCTGTTAGTGCATTTGATCTCAAACTCAGGCCGAGTTTGAAGCTCTTGCTGTTCCTCTTCAAAGTCCACCAAGTCCCACTCGTACTCCAGCCGGGCCTGGCGCCGCTTCCAGAACTCCAAAAACAGAGTTACTGTCAAAGTCAAGAAAAAGACACGGCATTTTTTAAAAACCATAACTGGTCAAGATCGATCAAAACTCTCATAACTCTCACATCCATTTGGCTTTATGCTGCATTTTATGCTATGCTACCTACAAACAGCCCCGCTGCTTTGGCATAACAGCATAATTGTGCCAGCAAATCTTCCCGGACTGGAGCAGTTTAGGCAAAGTTGGACGCTCTTTTCGTGTGAAAGGGCTTTAACTGGGAAAATCTGGCCAACAGGAGGGGGTTTCGTTGGATCTCCTACACAAGTCAAAAACAGCAAGAGCGGCACAGACTGACACTTACCCCAGATCCCCATAAACATGGCAAAGAACACGGTTGCCTCATTATCAAACAGATGGGATTGCTGGAAGAGAGAATATGGAAAAGTATAGGTTCCTCGGACATGCACAAGAGATCACATGCTGGGAACAAACAGGGTAACATGCTGGTTACTCAGTATGTAGCTGTATGATTAAATGTGGTCAATCTAAAACATTTTAGTCTGTGTAATAATAGTTGACCTTTTTTCACTGATTACATAAACCGCATTGATTTAAATAAATTGATACAATGTAACATATGTGTAAATGAAATTATAATAACGCGACCAGTTAATATATGAAATGGAATAATTACCCAGGATGAGAGACACGTTGAGTCGAGCCTCCAGAAAGTGCAGTTTTTATCGCAAAGAGGACACATCATGATACTGCCTCCTATTTTAGGGTCACATATTTCTTTGCTAAAAATAAAACAAAATAAAGAAACCCACAGATGAACATACAGTACACACAGTAGAAGGCAATTAAATAATATTCAAAGTGTCTGTATATAATATTGTCTAAAAAGGGTATTTTGCCATAGTATAAGCATTAAAGGGACATTTCATCGCTCCAAAGCACATTCACGGTTTCCTCTGGCCTCGTGTGTTGTTCGTCCATTCTAGACCTAGAGGGCATAGTAGCGGCACATGACCTAAAGTGGCTCAAGTGCTCGGATCTGGCAGTGAACTGCAGGCTGGGCAGCCTCCATTTATCCACTTAAAATTGGGTGTGCAGGGGTTTTTTTGTGAACAATTCGGTGATCCAGCTCCACCAGCTACAGGGACAAGAGGCGCAAGCCTGCAGAGGTCTGTCAAGGAACTAGCCGAAGAAGTGGAGGAAATGAGCTACTGTTTGTGGCTACAGAGGAGGGTCAGATGCAGGGGGTGGCAGAGGGATATCCTGATGTAGCCACTTGCCGCCTCACCTGGAGATGTACAGGGTACAGGGTGAAACATCAGTGACAGGTTACCAGCTGAAGACCCTGAATCTGACCCCAAAGTGCACTGGAGGAGGTGTGAGGCAGAGGGCTGAGCAGGAAGTCTAGAACCTGTATATTTTATTTGGTTTTTATATGGATTGAAAAAGTGTCTTTCTATCTGTGACAAGAGTGTGATAGGATGTAAACACTGGTGACAAAGAAAAGAGCACAAACACAACAGCTACAGTCTGTATAAGTTGGTGCTTGGTTTTATATTTATATATATTATATATATTTATAGCAGTGGGACTGTAAACGCTTGAATTCACAGGTGAAGCGGTGTGGCCCAATACTTTTGTCCACATAGTTTATATAGAAATTAACCAGTTTGAAAGTCCTGCACAGAGCCCTGACATTAATCCCAGCACACACTTTATGACTGTTAAACAGGTGAAACAAGTAGTCCATCACTGACTCCACCAGCCCCCTTGTTGGTGAATGTGAGAAAAACTATCAGTGTGCCTTCCTTAAAGAGCGCAGGTTCTTATTATACAATATGCCTGCTGGTTTTAGTTTTCACTGGTCAGCAATTATCCATCTATTCTCCTCCTCTTATCCAGTTCAGGGTTGCAGGGCAGCTGGAGCCCATCCCAGCTAGTACAGGGTGAGAGACGGGGTACACCTTGGAAAGTTCACCAGCTCCGCAGGGTTAACACACACACAATCATACCTATTGGCATTTTAGAATCACCAGTTAACCTAACCCCACTAAATGCATGTCCTTACACTGTGGGAGGAAGCCAGAATACCCGCAGAGAAAGGATGGATTTGAAGCCAGGACCTTTTCACTGTACCACCTCTCTGCCTGTGGTCAACAATTACATACACTTAAATGGCAGTTTAATGGTCTCCCCTAGCCTAAACTATTGCAGTCAGCTAAAATGTCAGATCATGAAAAGTTTTATTGTTATGATTTACAGTAATAAAAAGACTTCTTCCTGTATAAAGTAGATGAAGTAAATTGTTTACTTAGGTTTGCCCAAACAGCTGCGATGCCCCCTGGTGGCACTAACCTTGTTATGTTGTCATCATAACTGAGGACTCCATAGATGAAACATATAAGGCCCACAACAGCTGCCAAAAAGAGCATCTCTGTGTAGAAACCCAACCAGGCAAAGTAGATCCCGATCTTTTCTCCGTAGTACTTCCTGCAAGCAAATGAAGAGTTTAACATCAAGACAAATGGAAATTTTAGACGTAAGATGATATGGGACGTGTGTTTGTTTACTTGATGAGGTTGAGGGGCTGCTCTTTATAAAAGCAGAGAAACCTGGCCCAGTGCTTGTACAGGTTGTAACGCTCCTCTGCATTTCTGCCCTTTTTCCAGTACCGACACTGAAAGCGAAAGACACAATGTCAAAACAGGACCTGCTGAACAAAACACACTTTGAAGTTGACCACGTGTCTTACATCATGAAGGGGGAAGGCCGCCGTGTAGGTCCCATTGCTGAGTAATCGCTTGATTCCCGTCTTTTCTCTATCTTTCTGCCCCTCTTTGTAGTACGCACAACGAGACAGGATGTAGAACACCTACCAACGAGGAGGAGGTTTAACAAAAGATTAAAGGATTTGGATTTACCCTTTCAGCCAAATGCATTTTAAGTTTTGCCTGATTGATACAAAACACTTTTGTGGTCATTGGGGTAAAACCCATAAAAGTATCTTTATTAATAAAAAACAAAATCATTAAGAGATTTAAAATATATCTTTGAAATACTAACAATTCTATTTCTTGTGGATGGTGGGAAGAAAGTGTCTTTGTCCCCAATGAGGAAGAAGTCAGTCTTGGTCTTGTCGAAGTGGTAGGTGAAATAGTCCGGTTCTGGGTGCATGATGTTCGATGGCAGTCGAAAAGGCTGCGTGAGCCACTCCAGAGCGACATCCTGACTTTGAGGAATGTCACTCTTCTTGAAGGGAACTTTAATCTTCAAGACATCAGCGTAGGTGGCCAGTACATCTCTTGGAGCGTGGATCTTTAAGAAATAGGTCTTTTGGTCCTTGGAGTCCTGGTGGAAAAATAAGGAACACTTAAAGGAAGCATCTTTGTTAGGATTTTTGAGGCAATAATCATGGCATTGTCAAACACTGAGCCATCCCTTTAAGACATTTATATCTGGACTCAGGTGTGCCTTAGCACACTGTCCACTAGGTGGCGCTTGAACTACACAGTTGAATTTCTTACCGATTTGTCTTCTGTCTCCAGTTCCAGTCCTCTTTTCTCCAGGTTGGCTTCAAACGCCCTCCTTCTCTCCTGTGGATAAACACACAAACCAAAAACATTGGCGCTCAACAGACTCATGCCTGTTTTCCTTTTTACGGATCCATGACAGGGACATTCAGCCAAAGCCTTTTCCTATTTATTTATGAGTATTTACGACTCAAACCTTTACAGTTTTCCCAAATGAAGGTATGAAGGCCTACAGGCACGGGTTTCGGATTAAAACTGGTAAAGCACCAGCAACTTATTCAGGGAAAAGTTGACATCTTAATCAACAACAGGCACTGAGCATGTTAGTAACTGACAGCACAACTGCCCACATGTCTGCTACAGAAGCACAAAAGTGACCTTCACTCCTTAATGTAGGGAGGGATGGCCACATAACCAAAAAAAATAAAAACACATTTAAAAATATAAAAATGTACCTTTATTTGATACACTTTGAATGAATCAAAATAAAACATGACAACAGTGAGCTATAAAAAAATAGCTTATGTATATATTCAGTGTATTCAAATGACAGATACAAAAATGTGGTTAAAGTTGAAATCTTGGCAAGCCTCTTAAAGCAAATGACAAAAAGTGTCATGTTTGTGTTGGATGTTTGGAAACTCATGCAGAACATTTCATTGTTTGGTTTTCTAACGTCTGCTAAAACCCACGTGAGCTTGAACGTTGTCGTTTTGCTATTCAACATCCAGCATCATCTTGGTCAGATCAAACTTTTAGAACAGAGGTGAACACGCCCATATTTATACATCACGCACCCCTATACGCCCTGTGGTGCCAGGTGTGGTTAACATGAGGGTACCCTAGCAAATGACAAAACATTTGCATTTGATTGAGTGAATACATTTCAGCAAAGTTAACAAAAAACTGTATTACCAAGATCATACCTACATATGAATGTTTGATCTCGTACAATCTCATCCGTGAGGGCTGTGAGAGTGAAAATGTAAACATCTTCTCCTCGGAGTGCAAGGGTATTTATAGCACTTCCTTGGGGATCTAGTGTGCTCTATGTCACTGCATCAGTGATTTTTCTCCCTGAAATGCAACTGAGCAGCACTGGCCCTGTATCCAGACGCAGCTCCTGTGCTCTGCTATCCTGGATCTTAGAGCTCTGTGTCTTTTTTATATATGCTAGGCCACGTGGACATTAGATGAGACAGATGCCACTTGTTGTGGGAGCATGTGTCTCTTTGTGGTTTTCCTTGTTATCCAGTGGGTGTATGTGATACTCTGAGAGTATGCACCCCACTGATAAGTCCCTCCTGGAGGATTAAGGAAAGTATTTTTAAAAGGGATAAGACTCAGTCTACTGGCATTTGTTTCGAGTTTGGAGGTTGTTAAAAGAAAATACTGGAATTTGCCATTAAATAGTGAATCAGATCCCTTATGTGGTAAACTTAAGCATGACATAATAAGTGTTCAGAGGGGTGTACTATAAAGGAACATCAGCATAGTAACTATTGCATAACCTGCTCCAGACCAGATTACTGTAGGTTTCAGTAAGCTGCATTTTCTCTGACACCGTATCCTGTAAGTGTAATATAGATACTTTGAATATGCTCCATAAACGGTAAATTGACTCTACTGGAGCACTCAAAGCATTTCATACAACGTGCACTTTTTTCTACACCTGAGTGCTAATGTAACATTCACATCCTGGTAAATGCACATTGGGGTTCAGTATCTGGCATGCAGACTGAAGCAGCCAGGGATTGAACCACCAACCTTCCACTCAGATGACCTGTTCTACCTCTTGAGCTAAAGACTACTCAGAATATAATCAGTAGAGCTGACTAAACGCTACTGAGTAAAGCCTAGCCTTGCGTCACACTGTCACAGTAATTTCCATTCATTTATATTCAGAAGGTCGTGCACATTTTTAGATTTGGCCTTTTTTTAAAACATTGCTTTGTTTTGAAGCTTCTAGAACACAAATGAGAAAACTGACCATTTATATTTGCACCATATTAACCACTGAAGATATTCAATTAACAAAATTAATTCCACTTTGATCTGGCGACAAACTTAAGCAGTTCTCCTTTAGGAGGCTAAGGAAAAGTGTAAAAGCTAAACACACTGAGCAACCTGTAATCTTTAAGTGCATGCAGTTTTAAGTTTCAGAGCTCTAAAGTGCAGTTTTCACATTAGAAATAAGCAGTAGTGCCAATGTAGTAGAAATATATTAATATATTTAGGCCTATTTTACCACTCTGTGCACTTGTGATAATTTCCACAGAATTACTCTCATCAGTTCCTCTGATATTGTCTCTGACTGGAGTAAAAAGAAACCCAATTTTGTACATAAACAGAGCTAGATGGCATTAGCCAGCAAACACTGGCAATGTTAAACTTGTTCCACTCCTCAGGTGACCACTCCTTTGTTGTTTCTTTACAGTTTTTTCTGAATGCTTAAACCCTAACTGTGATTCCTGTAGCACAAT
>NW_024582420.1:1446441-1467999 GCF_018398535.1 Haplochromis burtoni
GCACAAAGATTTGTAGCACTGCCATATGCCAATGAGAAACACACCAATACCATTGATGTAAAAATACTGAGATTGTTACTTTACAGAATTGCTAGATGACCAGATGCTGGGGGCAGAGGAAGCATGTTCACTGCAGACCAAGTAACCCATATAGTCATTATGGCGATTGCAAATAATCCTATACTTGGAAATAACCACTTGTGTTTGTTTTGATGTGTTTGAATAAACACCAGTAATTGAAGTTTGGATCCCTCTATGCTTATGGATCTATGACAGAAGTATGAGCTCAAACTGACATAGCCTACCTTGTGCACAGAGAAAGCAAAAGCCAGATGTGTTTTGTATTCATACCATCAGTGTGCAGTTGGCGCATTGTGTGCTTAGTAGATGATGGCTTGTGTGTACTGTTTGATACGGAAACACCATTTTTACGAAGGTGTGAAGAATTAATCTAGCTGTGTTCGCTTTTGCAAGAGAACTACAATGTTTTGATGATTGGGTGACAGGTTTTCTTATTTGTGTGAAGAGTTTTGCAAAATTAGCCAATAGTTACAAAAAATGTGCTTAAGCAATCAGAAAAAACTGTAATAGCTTTGTATCTATGTGATGTTTGCACGTCTACTTTTTTCCCCAAGAAATTTTCTGACCACTTGGGGACAGTAAAAACAAATTTGTGAGTACAAAAGAAGCACACAGCGAAATATTGCAGGTATTCACTTCTTTAAAGTTTTGTTTTTGGGCCTTTAAAGTCTCCTGAAGGACGTATCTGGCTGTTTGGATCCGCTATGTTCACCATCCAGCTTCTGTGTCCAAAAGAGCCCGATATAACAAGGCACAATGTTATCTTTCTCTGTTTAATCTGTTTCTTCTACAATAACCACCAAATCCACAATGCAACATATAGTAGTTTTCCAAGGCCTGTATATTAGTTTCTGCAAACATAAACTATGCAAACATAGTTTCTTCCCATAATGGAACCGCAGCGATGACTCTGATGAATAATGCAAAGTTGATGATGACCAGTTAAGTGTCTGAAATCTTGATTTAGTGCTGACTGTGCGTCCGGTACAAGGATGTGTCATAGCTTGCAATTGTATGACACTATTCCCTCTTCACTGCTTGAAAGGAAGGCAACTCATGAAGGCTCACGAAGATATTTCGTGTACCTTCACTTCTTAAATAACTAAGGGAGAACTCAAGATATTTAACCCCTTGAGAGGATCTTCTCTTTGGAGGGTTGTTGACCCACTGCTATTAGGATGTTTAAAGCCCCATTCTCACATTGCTTGAGATGATCTCAATAAGTTACATGATGAGGAGGAGGCACAGTGTCTTATAGAGGTTTCACATCTTGGCCTTGCTTCATATCTTGGCTCATAGGATGGCTCACATGATTAACAGTCTGGGTTTCCATTTACAAATGTCATATGTTCACAGAAAAGGGGTTGACTCTCACTTCCTCTTTACAGCATGGATTCCTGTTCCAGTTAGAAATTGCGTAATAATATTGTCTGCTAGCATTTTAAAACGCTGAGTAGGCAAGTAATGACAATTTGGCCCTTTTCCGTTACGCTTACCTGTTTCTTTTCTCCGTCCTTGTCATCTACGTAGGACAACACAAAGTCTATTCTTCGTACTCCGTCCCTAAAGAACACAGTGTCTCTGCTTGGGTCTAGTTTGTCTGTCTGCAGGAGAAACAACCACAAAGTAGAGCTTTTAGCTTTGAAACATTGGGAAGCCAAACATACGTCCACCCTTGACAGATACAGACAGAAACAAATTAAACTGACTCAGGCTTGCACTCATACAATTGGATACATAAAAAGCACAGAGGAAATATACCCTCCTGAGTCACAAAGAAAAAAATATTTTGACATTAAGCTGAAATCATACTTAAAGATCATACAGATGACATAACACCTTGTGTCAAAATTTGGAGAAGGGGCTAAAATGACAACTTCAAAAGTCCATTATGGATAAGAAGTATTGTATATGATAGATGTTTGAAGGAAATAATCTTTCCATGGCAGCCTTGTTCCACTTTGTTTAAGAGAGTTCTCACTTTCCAGAGGGCTTTATTCTATTCTTTTTTTCTTTATCCAAACAATACTCAGGATTTTCTATGAATCTGTTGTGGTCAGTGCCATACTCTATGCTGTTGCATGCTGGGGCAGCAGGTTGAGGATCCTGGATGCCAACAGACCCAATAAACTCATCCGTAAAGCCTGTAATGTTGTAGGGGTGGAAATGAACTCTTTAAAGGTGGTGTCGGAGAGGTGGATGTTGTCCAAGATAAAGACAGTGCTTGACAATAGCTCACACCCACTCCATGAGTGCTGGTCAGTCACAGGAGCACGTTCAGTGAGAGACTGAGATTATCCAAATGCATCGCTCAGTGACACAGGAAATCACTCCTGCCTGTGACTATCTCACTGTACAATCCTCCATCTAATGCACACGTGCGCACTGCAATCGTTGCACATCCTTAACATCACATCCTCTGCAGAGAAAATTACAAAGTCAATATAACAATGTGATCTATATATATTTAATTTTGTGTAATATACTGGGATATTTATTATTAGATGCATTATTATTTATTTATAACTTTGTTGTATAATATTTATTGATTATATTATTTGATTTAGTTTAGTTAGTTACTGTTCTTTACTGGGATTAATAAAGCATTCTGATTATGGTTTTCCCACTTATCAGAAACATCAAGATCATTTGTTACTCTGACAGCTTACTCTTGAAGCATCTGTCTCAGCTTATTGAATCAGCTATAACTAGGAGCTAGTAAATTCAGATCTTAGGTTATCTAAATCATGCTGAAACCAGAGCTGCTGAATAGAAAGTCGTGTCATCTCTGTTCACTCCAACTGGCCATTGTTTTACAGCAATGGTGGAGCATGGAGCTTTGCTAAATTTCCAAAAGTTAGCAATACATGGTAGCCGTGCCATAATCATATAGCAGCAGAGAAGTGTGATATGCATTTTTCAAAGGTAAGAAGTTGAAAAACAAGTCTGTGTGTTATCAGTATACACTCTATTTTAGGACTATCTGAAGACTACATGACAAGAGGTAGTTAGTCCTGGTGTCCACTACGGAGGACAATGAATAAAGGTTTAGTTTTGGAAGTAGTAAAATTACTGTGCAATTTTGATATCCTACTAACTCAAAGTTAAGACTCTCAAATTGAAGAAACAATTCTTATGCAATCGAATTATAATATCTGCAAAAAGTCCCCAAAACAAACAGTGTTACTTAACCTCTCTTGTGGCCATAAAATATGGAAGCTGAAATTTCCATCATTTTGAAATGAAGTCAGAGAAGTCATGCAGATTCCATAAATGCTGCTTGACAAAGTGATCGTAAACTCATGTCCCCAACATAGGAAAAAAATAAATTGCTGGGTCTGAGGATGATATATGCAGTTTAGACCACTGATTACAGAGACATCTACTTCTCAGCCGAAAAGCATTTTTAAAAAAACACTTTCTCTGACTAGAAACATTTAGAGGGCAACAATGATGACTGTGGAGAAACCAGATTTAACTGCAAAGCCTGAACGCTACACAATCAAAGCCTAACATTACACAAAAATAGCGGACGGTAGAGGAGAAATGTGTCGTGTCTGTATCGTTACTTAAATTTCAGTATTTGATTACCTGAATGCATTTAGAATTCTAACATTAAATACTTTTCCATTAATGTAGAAATTCATCTTTACTGTTTCTATATATAAGAAACCTTTACGCTAAATAAACAATAACCATTATTTTCAGCTACTCTAATTTCATCTATCATGCATCCATGCATGTACGATCATTAAACAAAAAAAGAAATTGAATGTATGTTAGTTTTCTCTGCATCTAAAGGCAATCTGAGTTTGTACTATACATTAAATAATTTAGCTTGAGATCTCGAAATAATTGGTGCTGCATGGTAGGTAGCAAAACGAGATATTTGAGCTGATATTCAATAAAAATAGTGAGAAATAGCATGTCTTAACTCCACTTTGAGCTAGTTAGTGTGAACTGCCTGTATATATATATTTTTAATGTTTATAGATAAAGTCTAAAAATAATGTTAATTAATTTAATGCCCAAAACACACTACATGGAAAACTTGAGTTTAAATGATGTCATTTTGTGGATTAGCTTTGTTGTTCTATTAGTATGTTTCACATTTATATGGCTTCATTTCTTATTATGATATTAAATCTTTGCTGCTTTTCCATTTTTGTTTATTTTAATCATTTTTGTCTGTCATTGATTGCATGACCCGTCTTGCAATGAAAGAATAACAAAATAAAAAAGGTAACATACATTTGAATTGAAATGTTTAAAAAAAGCAAAACATACTTTAAGAACTATATACTATTATAGTGACTTGACTAGGACTTGAAGTGCCATGTTGCCTGAGCAGTTTGCTGCACTCCACCCAGGGGTTTTTTTTCTTTCTTATCAGACGCTGTCATTGACTAACAGACTTTCCTCTAAAGGAGTGTGACTCAGCTTCTTATATTCAGGGTGCAATTTGTGGGGAGAAAACCACAGAGGGTTTATAGTCTGAATCCTGTTAGTGTTTATTACTGCTGTCAGTTTCCCATTTATAACAACTAAACTAATTATAACTTCAGCTAAACAAGATCACACAACCACAGCCTTTAAAATAATATTACAACATTTTTCTGTGACATTATCTGTCTTATTATGGCTTTAAACACAGGTGACCCAGTCGAGACAAACTGTTTAACATCCCAGATTAAATCACATTTCCACTTATTGCTATTTGACAAGCCGTGCTATTTAACCTCAGTTTTAAATGAAAAAATCTTAAATTTCAACTGCACAAAATGCTGCCAGTTTAAAAATAATGCAGCAATATTAGGCTTAGAAAACACATAACTTGCATATATGTTAGAGTTAACATATATGCAAGTTATGTGTTTTACAGCATCCTGAACCATATGTGAATGACTCTCAGGTTAGGCTCGATCTTTTCACTCAGGAGTGTGGCTGCTATTCTTTATCGGCCCATCACAGTAGCGGCACCATTACTTTAAAAAGCCAGCAAACAGTGCACTTCATTTCTTCATAGACAGCGGCCTGTTGAGTGCAATTCAACTATTTTAAATACAGCATTGCAGAACTCATAGTTGTAGGAAATTCAGATGTTAACAATCGGGGATAATCAGTATTTTTCAAGTATTTTTTTCCACACGAAGTAGAAATATTTCTGGGATTTTCTTGTGAGTTTCCTGTTAATTTCTCCAGGTAATTTAGCTAACTCTGAAACAACAGTACTTAGTGGTTTAATAAAAAAAATAATAGAATAGAAGCACTCCAGATCATTCCCCTCCCCTACTTTGTGTCATACCTGTCACAGGATCACAGTGCTGAAAGTGAAAGACAGCATCTGATTTAAGTGTTGTTTGCACTGTGGATTGTTTCAGATGCAGTGCTAAAAATCAGATGGGGGGGTAAAAATAATTTGGCAGAAGCAGGGACATATAGACCAGAGGCAGAGGAATACAGCTTGGTCAACTACACCCTGTTTGGACCGTTAATAAAACATCTTTTGACCTAATGAGAAAATTTTAAAAATATAGCGATTCAGTGTTCAATGGTTATGCACTGAAACCTCATGCACACATATCAGAAATATACCATCATTTGTATTATTAAGATACATAGTGCATCTGTGGAATGACCTCATTATGTCACTGAAAAACCAAAGAGACAGTTTATTTCAGTCTTGCTGAAATGAGCGGCACTCTGTGATAACATGGCTATCTTGTGACTCATCAGAGTCATCAATCAGAGGGGTGAGTCACCAAAGGGTCATCTAAGATTTTAAAATTACTCATACATACAGTGAACACTGACATAAACAATTTAGTTGACTACAAAGGAAATAACACACAGACAAAAGGCTGCTCAATTAACTGTTAATGGAAATCTTAATGGATATTTTTATATATGCTTGTTTACATTTAGTAGGGAGATAGGAATCATCATGAAGTTAGCAACTAGCAGCGTTTCAATGCATCCAGTATGTATTGTATTAAACAAAGGAGGCATAGCACATTAATCAGTGCTTTGTGTGCACATCGGTTTACTTTTGAAAAATAGTTGCTCTGAGCTGACCAGCTCCTCTCATACAACTAGCAAAAAAGTGATAAACCTTTAACTGTCATTCCCAAAATGTCTTAATTTTTTTTAGCTAGCTAGATAGAAAGGGAATGTGTTGAAATGCTCACAGATACACCAGCACTCACTTCTGTATTTCCCGGCAGTGGTGCCCTTTCAGATAAAGAACCATTTCCGCTGCTTTCATCTGCAAAATAAATGAAGAAAAGAATAACATCAAGAGAATTATACAGCTGTACAGAAGAGTGCAGTAACAATGCTGTTCATGTTTTAGAATTCAGTCCTTGGTATGTAATAGCATAGTAATTATCTAATTATTATCGTATTATTGTATTGTAATTGAACTGGTCTAAATAAACTCCATCCATTCATCCATCCATTTACTTCCAATCCAATTCAGGGTCACGGAGGTGGTGGAGCCTCCTCCAGCTGCCATAGGGTTAAAAGTGGCATACACCTTAGACAGGAGTTAACTTGACACACAACTCAGTGTGAGGAATATCTGCAGAGAAGCCACACAGGCACATGGAGAACATGCAAACTCCACACAGAACAGTCCCATGAACTCTAGACTTTCTTGCTCTGAGGTGCAACAAGATGCTAACTACTCCACCACTTTGCTGCCCAGTCGAATAAGTCGAATCATTAAATGATATATTTGTTCATGTCAGTAAATGGTTGTCTCACATAGGACTTAGTGGTCTTTTTCATGTTAGTTTGTGTTGCTGAAGGATTAGCAGCACATAACCTCAAACATAGCCAATCTTAAACAGGTAACCCAGAGACGGGTACCTGGTTGAAGTGAATTAAGCTTAAAATGCACATACTTACAAATTTGCAGACTTTAAGCAAAAACATGATTAATGAATTAAACATGATTGATTTTTCTAACTTCTCAAAAGCAATAGTTGCACATATATCATCTAAATTGACAGTAAGTAACTGTTAAACTAATTAAAATAATTTGGACCGCAGGATAAATTAAAGCTCACGCATAACAAAAACATCCCTTTAAGAAGAATCAGCTGCCAAATTACTGTTATGGCTACAAATGCATAGTAGACAGCATCAATATAACAAGAGCCAATGAAAAAAAGACTACAGGAGGCAATATCAGGAGATACTGACTATCACCATGTTTGTAAGTACTGAGTTGAGAGAGATGAAAACACAAAGGCCACATTGCACATACACACTTATGCAATGGTTCGCCACATTCCAGCAGAGCCTCTCCGGCCCTGCGTGGCAGACTCTGGCAGAGGAAATGTGCTCATGTTGCACTGCTCTGCTAGCCGCCTGCTCCCCTATTATTCCTGGATGGTGGGAAAGCTGCACTTCCTGTGGGGGAGGCTGCATGACAAAAACATCAGAGAGAGGGAGGAGCTGGCCGTTGAGGTTGCTGTTGTATCAAAGGGTCCAGCCTCCTCCTAAAAGAAGCACACACGCAGCACACAAAGAACACAAAGCGCTTCAGTCTCCCTCAGCTTGCACTGGCAGAGACCTTTCGTTAAGCAGGAGGGTCTGACAGACAGCAGTGACAGCCAATAGCAGCAGTACTTCACTGAGAGGCCTAAAGAGGCACTTGGAGTAAGAATATGGCATATCAGTTAGACTATAAGAATCCACAGGAAATATAAGTAGCATATTACACCATCTTTCCAATTAACCCTGTGTGAGCTGCTTTTTTCCTCTCCTGTCTTTTTCATCCCACTTGTTTTGGTCTAACTCCAACTGTGCCAAGCTGTCCACAGTTATCACAACCTGGCTTAGAGCAAACAAAGGCAAAAGGCCAGCAACTTCCACAGAGAGACAGACTGAAGGAAAACACAAAGTAGCGTTCCCTCTGTGAAACAGGGCAACAGACACACTTACTAGAACAGATGGCCATAAATGAGTCTTCACTGGAAATTACTACCACGTATTAAAATGAGACAGCTATTAATTTGGGCAAAACTGAATAAGTGAGAAGTGCCATGCGCTCTTTTAACTACCCACTTTCCACCCATTTAACCCAATTACACTTCTCCTGCTATCTATTTACAGGAGCTGAGATACTCTCTCGTCAGCATGATTGTCAAAAACATGTAACTTTGTGGGAACTGAACAGTGGCATTTTGAACTATCTCCAAAACAAATTAGAGCACCATTGCTGAGTATTGACCCTGATATAGCCAAACAGCATTTCAAAACCTGTTGCATGACTGAGATGCAGTTGAGAGATGTGCTTTTAGTGATTCCAGTTCATAAAAAGTTGTGCATACCTCATGCCCATAGGTCCTGCCCTGTAAGACACACCACAAGGCCAAAACTGGAAGTAGATCAGTGCAAACTCATCCCGGAGGTAGTGACTTTATACATGTGCGATGCAGCCAAGAACAGAATCAACTAATCTCTTTTCCTAAATGAGTTGATTCTATCCAGAGACGTGATGCTGTACTGATGTTCAGACGGAGCAGAGGAAGGCGAGAGATTCACATGTAGCCGAAGCAGAGGCATCTGCTGGTGTTATGAGCTGTAAACAGAACAAGGTTGTAGCAGATGTATGCACTGAGCTTTCAGAGCTTTATCATAACAATCGAAAAACTATTTTCGCATCTTTACTTTCTGCATCATTGGAATTTGAATCGTGTTAGGAAATAACAATCATTAAGATCTTTAAGATAAAGTCTATCTGTGTTGTGCGAAAGTCTTGAGCCACCATAGTGGGCTTCAGCAATACTTCTTCAGACCTTCCAAAGGTCTCTCGAAGTTTTCTTTTGTCATTAGCTGTTTTTTCACTTATTTTCAGTCTACTCTTTACAAATCCCCACTTTCAGAGGAACATTTGTTTTATTGTATAAGCCACTTAAAACTGACCTAATCATCGTTCAACAATAAAAAAAAAAATCACCAACTCAAGAGATGAACCTGACACAGGACCTGGGAGATGCACCCACTGATCCATCTACTGTTTGCTGAAGCCACATCAGAAATATCAATAAGCCATTTCTAAGGAACAAGAACCAGGAAAGGAGGCTGAGGTATGCCAAATTACACAAGGAATGGACTAAATGAATCCAATTTTCAGACCTTTGGTTTGATACAACATCTGTATCTGTAAAACACAGTGGAGGCTCCATCCTGGTTTGGCGCTGCGTTCCAGACAAATATCTCCCCTCAATTACTGCTTCACATCAAACTTATTCCGTCAGCAAGATTAAGAACAGTGAGGAGTGACCAGCATCAGAGTTGGAAAATCTCCATTACTCTAAATAATTAAAGAAATCAGAAATCAATTCACATTACATGAGTGGAAGAGAAGAGGAGACCTTGTGCCAGGATACCGGTTCCCTAAAGACAGCACTGATCTTGCAGAATAGAAAGAAAAGAAAGCAGGGGCTATAACACTTCTGTCACTGCTATCATCTAACAATAATCTATCTTTATCCAGACAATCTGATGATATGAAAATACAGACAAGCCCGTGCTGCCTTTCTATTTACAGTAAACTGACAAAACTTGATTCTGTGCTCGCTCCACTCTTTGCCTAAGCAGGAAGCCTGCTCGGATGACATGTGTTCATGAAGATATATGCAAAGCTGGACTAAGGTACAACCAAAGTAGTCAAATGTACCTCTGCACAATCACAATCATTTCTGCTACAGGACTGCCTGTTACAGAAAAGGTGTCTCTAATTTCTGCAGCTTGGGGGACACATGCAGCCCCCAGATGAGACGCACACATAGCTTCACTTTTTGTGTGACGCTGTAAGGCCAGCAGCCTCATCACACTGAGTCACCGAAACAAAGATTATGAAAGTCAACCTGCATTTCTCAATCTGAAACAGCATCCTGGGTTTAGTGTTTATCTAACATGAGGATGTGAAAGTTTACATCACCTACCCACTCAGTCACCCACTCATGTGTACGTTAGCCACATGAATGGCTAATGTACACCCCCTTACTGCTTCCCTAGGAATTAAGAGGAAGCAGGCAGGTGCTGGTAATCAAATACACTTGATTTAAAGATCACTGTAAGTGTGAACACCTCTATTAAAGCAGACGTTTGGGCAATTTGGAGGTCTATGTGTGTGTTATTATCACAATACACACAATATGTGTTATTACATATTACCAAGAGGGACTTCAATAATAGAAAAACAATTGCTGCTCATTAATTTGGATAGGATTATAAGGCTATTTCCACACCGTCTGAAGTTCATCCTTCTACAGTGGGAAACATTATCCACAAGTGAAAAACACAAGACAGCTTCCATTCTTCCCAAGAACACATTCTAGCAAATTCACCTCAATGCGATGCTCAAAAAAGAGTTGAATCTCAGATTTTAAAAGACTTAGGTTTGCAAAGTTACATTTGAACAAACCACAAGACTTCTGGAACCAAAGTGGAAATGCTTGGTCATAATTCACAGCACCGCGTTTGGCAGAAACCACACACAACATGACACAAACACCTCATTCCCACTGTGAACGCCTCTGTATACCAAAGAATTCTGGAGTCAAATGAAAGGTCATCTGTCCAAAAGCTAAACTTAATCATGCAACGGGACAATGACTCGAAGAACAGCATTCTCCAAAATGATATCAGAGTCTGATAAAGTCACTTCAACTTATTGCTCTCAAGGACGGTTATATAATTTAATCACTCGTGGGGTGAACATAGGTTTTCACAAACCTGCATGGAGTCCTGTGACTGCGCTTACATTTTACTTCAGTGCTTTATTTGCATTTCTGTGCCACCACATTTGAGAGGAACACACTGTATTTCATTTTTACTTTGAACTATAAGAATGCATTCAAAGTATGATTGTGTTACTCCCTGTAATAATGAAGGCATACTTTACAGGCTAACATACCACAGGCTAAGAATAAGCTACTGCAGAAGGACTGATGGCTACCTAAAGAAAAAGCTAGCTGTAGTAGCTATCCTTCTTTACTCAGCAAAAGACTATCTGAAGCCAAATGAGGTTTTTTTTTCTTCTTCTTATGTCAGACTTATGTTTGAATATGGTAGTCTCTAATTTCTCGGTGATTAGTGGACCTTTTGGGGTAATGTTATCAAAGGTTGCTCATTCTTGATGCTGTAGTGGAAGCACTGAGGCAAAGTATTCAGGCAGAAGCTTGTTAGAGCTTCAACATATCTCTCCTGGGCCCACAGAGTCCACAGGCTGTGCTATATACTACATTTGTGAGTAAAATTATGCATGCAGGAGTTTTTCTGCTTTTATAGTACTAGCAAAACTTTGCTATAAAAAGTTATACATGTTGCTTATGATATAAATCATCAAATAGCCTAGCCACAAGTTGAAATACCATGGGCACATATCTTAATTCAGCCTCTGGGTGCATGCATCAGTACAAATAGTACAAATTTGACACAGTACACAGCACATTAAGCTACCAGACGGCAGACACTTAAGCAAATGGCTACAATATGAAAGCTGAGATAGCAGACAGAGAGGCATTTGATTCTGATCAGCAAACAAACAGGAAAGCCGTAACAAATTTACATAAATGGAGCATACGCAGTGACATTAAACCGACATGATGACGGCACGCGATGGAGGGTGCGAAGAGAAATAGCAGAGATTACAATGACGCGAGGACGGACAGACAGGCGTCACATAAAGCCTCTGATCTGCCCATACCTGGGTGGAGGTTAATCCTGAATGCAGTCAACACAGCAGGAACATCTTTAAGGGACAGACAGACAGTGGTTAGGAGGTGGAATTAAACTGTAGATCAGGACAACACAAAGGTTAAATATTGAGCCATCAGACTTTCACTTACACAAGCATTAAAAGAACAGCATAAAAGTACAACAGAGAGTCCTATCACTGCTGGAAATCAGACCACAGCTTTTATATGTTGCAGATCATCGACACCACTGATGAAAAGCACTCGCTGTGTTTTTGTACCTTTGATTCAGTATCAAGCAAATCGTTTTTACTATGACTCAAGCAACATGCGTGGGCGCCTATGGTTCAGAAGAGGCCCCGCTAACAACTCTCGTGTAACTCTTCAGTGTGCCTGGCACAGAGCTAGAATGTCCTGCTTGCTGTACTGAAACAGGCGTTCTATATTTTACTCGATTAAGAGCTCTTCAGAGTGTCGTTCGACCTTCCACTTTGACAAATGGAAAACACAGCACTGGTTTATTATGACAACATAATCCTTTCTCAAGAGAAGTAATACAAACATATCACAGACTGCTCTACAACTTCTCTCTATTCATGAGTTTAATAATACCAGATGGGGCATGAGGGCTCAATTGCAAATCGATGTATATGAAATATTAATGCGATGAACAATACTGTAGTCTAAATAGGGGTTCCCACTCAAAGTCATCCAATATGCAGGATCACGCGAACCACAAGTGTGTCTTGATGAGAGCATCAGGCAAGTATGTCAGGTTTTTACAAAAAGAACTGAATTAAATTTTAAAATTTGATGCAAAATCGCAAATAAGAACTTTTAATCTTGCAAGCACGGTGCACACCCTGTTTCAGTCAAACCACAACATCCTGAGCTCAAACCCAGGGCCTCTGTCTTCTAGGACGAGGCATCCTCAAAGTCTGCCACTCAACATTTCCTGTCAATACAGCTGACTATATTCAAAATGCATCCAGATTAATATAAATGTTGTTTAAAAACACTGAATACGTGAGGCTTTAAACATATACAAGGGAACACTACTGATAAAGTGGGTTTTTTTTAATGGTGTCTTTTATTTTTAGAAAGCATTGTTTGAAATGTTGACAGTTGCGTTTTCACATTTGTATCATGCTCATGTTGTTGCCAAGAACACAAGTTTCCTTTCTTATCATCAGGAAATTGTTGATACTTTCCTGACAATTACCGGAAAGCTTGAACAGTGCCAGCTGAAGAGGTCATATGCAGAGCAGAAGTCATAATTCATCGCGTTAAACAGACACAACATAACACGCCTGGACTTCAACACTTGACATGTCTGACGGGCTTTTAAGGAAGAGATGTTTGACGAAATTTTTTGAAAGGATGACTGGACGAGACAGATTAGGGCACAAAAGTAGCTTCCTTGCGTCTATGATATGAAGGCCTTGGGCGTTTTGTTTGCCCAATAAGTAGATTAACAACATTAACCAATGAGAGACGGCACAACAGTGAGTCAGGTTCCTGCATCCAAAACTGCCCTGTAAAGAGCACCCATATAGACTGGTGACATATTAAAGGAAAAACTCCTACACTCCTACAGTAAGGATGTTGGTGAGGGGGAATGGTTTGCTGCTTTGAGTGCCCTTATCATCTAAGAAAAGAATCAATATGGAGGTGTTACCTTTTGCCCTGATAAAACACGTCTATCCTGGTGGGACTGGCACGATGGGTCACTAAATCTTTTGATCAGTATGAAAATGACACGAATCATTTGCTACTGAACTTTCCCTCAGAAGATCTCCACCCAGTCGGTGATGGTGGTGACAGATAGTGCGTTCCTCTACAGTCATCAAAGCACCAAATCAGGGGCGTATCTTCTGGAAAAACGATATTCCATGTTTTCATCAGAGTCCCAGCGACTTTTCAGAGGTGTTTTCACATGTGAGCTTTGGGCAAATTTTGCAAAAATTGAGTCAGGATAGATGTTGTTGTTCTTTCTCAAACAAAACACAACAGGAAACACTTCCCTTCAGTTGTTTTCGCGCTACTGCACATGCTCTGTGTGGTTTAGGCGAGGGAGCTCCCTGCATGCCGGAGGCGGCACAGACGACGCCCATTCACTAGCTGTAAATGCAACGAATTCTAAACAGCGCTGTTCACACATCAGCACAGCGTAACATCAAGCATCCTTTGCACTTGGGAACTGACATTTAAAGAGTGTCTAATGCCTGATCCAGCTGATATCAGCCTTCTCACGTGCACCTCTGTCAGGCAGTGGCTAGAGATGTTCAGGGAAGTCTGAAAGTGTGAAAACAACTTTTGAAAATCCGCTAAAACTATTCTGGCATCGTGCGATGGCCCGACACCTTACTAAGACACATGATGTTTTTTTTATTTGTCACTTGTCTCTGCAAAAACGTACGAAAAGGTGAAAGCCCAGGGGAAAAAAGAGGCATATGCCACCTATGATTAAAAATTTATAGAGCAAAAAATTTATTTTATGCCCAAAACAAAAGGTCTGTCGTCTGAAAATAGTTCTGGCAGCACAATAAGACCTCATCTAGTCTTACTGTGGTTGTGGTGAGAGGACGTCTTGCTTGCCTGCCATGTGTTATTCTGTTCTGTTTGCCTCCTCAAAGGGAGTAATTTAATTACAAGGCCTGTTTCCATAGCAACTCTTTGGCTCTGCTTCACCTCTGAATGGCAGATGACTTCATCAGCTGGACTGCGGATTGAGATCACCTTAAAAGGAGGCAAATCCCGATATAAATGAGTAATTAATAACTATTGAGGGCACTTAAAAGTGGAGTCATTAAGATTTTTTCCCTGACTATGAACTGGCCAAGAAAAAGATTTACTGACAGAGGGTGACAACAAGCAGCAGGTTGATTTTAGAAAACCATCCACCAAACGGTATACGCTGTCCATGGACATCTGGTGTTTATCCAGCAGCAGAATGTCATGTACGATTATAAATCAGTGTTTGGGCAGCTGTGAACAAGGTAACACATACAGACACACACACTGAGGTGAGGACTGAATCCTTCCTCTCCTTTGTTTCCCCTTTCACTTGTGGCTGAAAGTCTGGCCAGATAAGAGCCCGAACAAAGCCTCTGTAGAACAGCAGTCTTTTAATCTACTGCTCACTCTAAATAAACAGCCACGTGTCCTTATAAACAACCCTCTAATACACACAGCGGACGATATGCAAATACAAACAGGGAAAGGTGTAATTGAGGCATCGTAATCTTAACTCAGACATGGTTTGATTGAATGAAAATGCTGGAAAATGTGTTCTATAAACGTTTTGTTTTTCTCTTCTCATAATGGTCTTGTTGTGATGCAGTGGTCTGTTAGGCAGAGGTAAGCAGGCTCACAAATTAAAAGGCCCGGCTGCTCTTGTCACAAAAGCAACAGAGGTTTCCAGTGCACCTAATTCATCTTGTCCTCCAGCAGGTCAGCAGATATCAGCACATGCCATGCTCTTACTGCAACTTGAGTATACTTTGTATTTTTCCTGTTATGGATTTGTGTTTCTTTTGGAAACCAGAGCATCTCCTGACTTATGCAAAATCTTGCTGGATGCCTCCAGACGTCTGTGGCTCAGTTTTAGAAATGCTGAAAAGTTTCCCACTGCACATGTGCGGAGTTTCAAATGTCAGCGAGAGGACAGCATAAAAATGAAGATTTAGTGTTTGTGAGGCAAAGACGTGGGTTATTCAGACTGGGATGGACTGACACATAGTGCTCAAAACATTAAAAGTGTCATTAACTCATAGATCTGCTACTTTAGATACTGGAGTGAAAGCAAGTCATTTAATTCATTCATTCATTAGTAAGATTCATTCAGGACACAAGTCCTGTGCAGCAATGTCATACAATCCTCTCAGGACTAAAACGACCGCAGAACCAAACCATTAGGTTTCACAGTGCTCCATCAACTTAACTGACTTTCTAATGTCCACGTAGAAGCAACAAATCACGGTAAGCCGACATAATTCAACCAAATTCACGTCTGAAAGCATTCCTGTGGTGGCACATTGTTCAGACTGTGAACCTCCAGAGAGGTGACTTCATGTGACTAGGCGTAGAGTCAGTAAAGCCTGACTATCTCACAGGGGGCTAGTCCCATTAGATAAGGTGACACATGTTAGGCTTGACAGATAGCAAAAAGTTTACTCACATGCTTTACAGCATGGATCAATTTGTCTTCTTCTCTAATTTAATTCGTTAAAAAATGCCTGAGATGCTTCTAGGATAGTTTACTACAGTGTACACTGAGATATTGTGCGCTAAAAATAAATATGCAGTCTGGCTCAGTTTGGGAAACAGACTATGTGTGTGACCTCAGTGTCACCCTGCAGTTGTAAGGGACTTGGCTGTATCAAAGCAGTAGACAAGAAGAACAAACAGCATGTGTGTTTTGATGTGTTTTGGTCATGGGATCTCTGGTGCAACCCAGCATCACTAACTGGGCTGTATACAAGCACAAGCCGAGTAACCAAATTACAGCCACATGTAGAAATGGTTTTGCCACGTAAGACAAAACAACTAGAGGACATATAAATATTCACCCTTCACTGCTGAATTGCGAGTTTACAATGAACCTCGGATTACTGTAACTTGTAGAGCGTCGCTCTGCCACAGCAGCTGCCACATTTAGAAATAAAACCGTGCATTTATGCGGTTACCTGCAGCCCTGGCGCTCTGCAGCTCGATCAGAGTCTCATCCTTCGCCTTACCACTTATTCGTCTCATAGCGGCTAGCGCTGTTATTATAACGGCTTCACCTTCTCGGGAAAGTGGGTAAGGCGGTGAGGATGCCGCTGTCTCCTCTCGGTGTCTGTGAAGACCAGCACTGGGTGATCACACACTGAAATCAGCGAAGAGATCCAGGTCAAGGGAGGGTAGATGGATCATATTTACACTATAATCGATTTTCACTGAAACGGTCCCAACACGGCTCCTGAGTGCTAACCGAGGAGACCAGGCATAAAGGGGAGTGGCTCTGATTTTTTCTGTTTTTTACGTCGGCAAAACTGGGTGTATGTGTGTGTGCAAAAGAGAGAGCGAGAGAGCGTGTAGGAAACATTTGTAATGTGGCGAGGCTGTTTGAGAAATAGCACCATCTTGTGGTCATTTTGTAGTACTGAAGCCTAACTTCCTTTATTTTTATAGCCTCCTATTGTAGTGAGACAAGCCAATATTTCATATGAAGAGTTTGAAAATAAAGAGTTAGAGTTAAAAATCTTACTTTGTTCGATTCACGCTCATGTTAAGAGGATTTATTTTCTGTCATATATATATATATATATATATATATATATATATATATATCACATATATATATATATATTATATACATATATATATATATATATATATATATATATATATATATATATATTTATTAAGTATATATATATATATATATATATATATATATAGTTCCCATTGCAGACATAGAGGACAGTTACAAGTACCTGGGGATCCCGCAGGCAAATGGGAACCATGAAGAGGCCGCTAGAAAGGCTGCAACCACCAAGTACCTGCAGAGGGTCAGGCAAGTCCTGAGGAGTCAGCTGAATGGTAAGAACAAGATCCGGGCCATCAACACGTACGCCCTGCCCGTGATCAGGTACCCTGCTGGGGTAATAGGCTGGCCAAAGGAGGAGATAGAAGCCACTGACATAAAGACAAGAAAGCTCCTTACCATGCATGGAGGGTTTCACCCCAAGTCCAGCACCCTGAGGCTGTACGCTAAGCGGAAGGAAGGGGGCCGGGGACTGGTGAGTGTCAGCACCACAGTCCAGGATGAGACAACGAACATCCAAGAATACATTGGGAAGATGGCCCCAACTGACCGAGTGCTCAGTGAATACCTCAGGCAGCAGAAACCCAAGAAAGAGGAGGGAGACGAGGAACCATCATGGAAGGACAGGCCCCTGCACGGTATGTACCACCGGCAGATAGAGGGGGTGGCTGATATCCAGAAATCCTACCAGTGGCTGGACAAAGCTGGACTGAAAGACAGCACAGAGGCACTAATCATGGCAGCACAAGAACAAGCTCTGAGTACAAGATCCATAGAGGCTGGGGTCTATCACACCAGGCAAGACCCCAGGTGCAGGCTGTGTAAAGATGCCCCAGAGACAATCCAGCACATAACAGCAGGGTGCAAGATGCTAGCAGGCAAGGCATACATGGAACGCCATAACCAAGTGGCCGGCATAGTGTACAGGAACATCTGTGCCGAGTATAACCTGGAAGTCCCGAGGTCAAAATGGGAGACGCCCCCAAGGGTGGTGGAGAATGACCGAGCTAAGATCCTGTGGGACTTCCAGATACAGACGGACAAAATGGTGGTGGCTAACCAACCGGACATAGTGGTGGTAGACAAACAGAAGAAGACGGCCGTAGTGATCGATGTAGCGGTTCCGAATGACAGCAATATCAGGAAGAAGGAACACGAGAAGCTGGAGAAATACCAAGGGCTCAGAGAAGAGCTCGAGAGGATGTGGAGGGTGAAGGTAACGGTGGTCCCCGTGGTAATCGGAGCACTAGGTGCGGTGACTCCCAAGCTAGGCGAGTGGCTCCAGCAGATCCCGGGAACAACATCGGAGATCTCTGTCCAGAAGAGCGCAGTCCTGGGAACAGCTAAGATACTGCGCAGGACCCTCAAGTCCCAGGCTCTGGTGAGGCCCGAGTTGAAGGTAACGCCCGAGGGGTGAGCGGGGGATATTTTGATATCTATTCTATAATACCACCCGTTGCCTACTGGTGGTGGTGTCAGAGGGCCCGGTGGCCCAGTGTCCGGCAGCCTCGCCTCTGTCAGTGCGCCCCAGGGTGGCTGTGGCTACAATGTAGCTTGCCATCACCAGTGTGTGAATGTGTGCGTGAATGGGTGGATGACTGGATATGTAAAGCGCTTTGGGGTCCTTAGGGACTAGTAAAGCGCTATATAAATACAGGCCATTTATCTCTATATATGGAGAAAGAGAAAGAAAACTGTGAGTTATGCGAACCTATTCTAGTGGAATCCACAAATAAAATATTTAATTGGAAAAGAGCAGAAAAAAAATGACTCTATCTTAAAGACCAGAGGAATATTCTCATTCATTTTCTCCCGCCAGTTCCTGACCACAACAAATTCAAAAACTAAAGATGCTAAAGATGATTTTCAGTAGCTGACGAGGATGTTTTAGTACTCGTAGACCACTTCTTTACATTAACTGAGCACTCAAGCACTTTCTACTCTACACATCTTTCACTCATTCACACACATTAGTACAAGCTTTTTGCTTTGCCTAATTTTTTTTTTTAATCTAATATTAACACACGCACACACACACACACACACACACACACACACACACACACACACACAACACACACACACACACACACACACACCCCCATAACACACACACACACACACACACACACTGATAGAAGCATCTGAGGACACTTGGGAGCAGGGGCGTAATTTCCAGGGTGTTTAGGGAGGTAATGACCCCCCCCAATAATCAGACCAAACCAATATAAACCCCTCAATATAGTTATGAATTATCTTGCATAAATAGGTATAAATAAGTTGATTTTCTTTACTCATTTCAGGTATTACCAGCAAAATAATTGCATGTTTAATCATCTGGGAATTTACCCAGATTTATTTATTTATTTAGACAGAGATATTGCTTGGGAGGCAGCATCTTACCCAAGGATACTTTCTACATGCAGACTGTAAGAACTGGGGACTGAACTAGCTCTGCCCAATGAACCACAGCCATACATAGTTTTAGACACACAGCTCTGGCTGTGATCACAGATGCCACAGATACCTACTGTTCAAACCTTCTGTTTGCGAGGGGCAGCCAATCACAGCAGGGTTGGCTTAAAGGTAACTTTGCTCCTTAACCCTTTCACGCATAGTGGTCACTACAGTGGACAGCTATTCAAAGGCTGTTTTCTTGTATTTGTGTCAGTGTTGATGGTATACTTGCACATAAACCACTACACTGGACACTGATGTGTCACGCCATACCCTGCCACCCACTGGTCGTTTAATGTTACTAGAGATGTATGTCGTGTTTCATTGTAATTATTGCTATTTAACCCTGTCATGCATGAAGTATGCCAACCTCAATAGGGATTTTAATTCATCTTTAGGCATGAAAAGATGAATTAAAGTACTTAAGAGAAAAATCCTGATTGAAGTTGTCATAATCCATGCATGAAAGGGTTAAAGGAGGAGGACCTAAAACAGCTATTTTAAATAAATTCAATGAATTTTCTCTGGCTGATATTTGTCCTTTGAGTTCTGGACATCCTGTGGCAACGCAGCCATCTACCAGCTTCCTTCTGCAGACGAGCTTTATGGAGATGCTGACATCATTTTCCAGCTGGACTTGGCACCTGCCCACACTGCCAAAAGTACCAAAACCTGGCTCAATGATCATGGGATTGTTGTGCTTCATTGGTCAGAAAACTCACCTGACCTGAACTCCAAAGAGAATCTATGGGGCATTGCCAAGAGAAAGATGAGAGACATGAGACTGAACAATGGAGAAGAGCTGAAGGCCACTATTGAAGCATCCTGGCTTACATAACACCTCAGCAGTGGCATAGGGCATATATACTATGCCACACTGAGGCAGTAATTCATGTGACCCAAACCAAGTACTGAGTACATATGCATGATTACTTTTCAGAGGTCCGACATTTCTCTATTTAAAATCTTTGTTTTATTGTTTTCGTGTAATATTCTGATTTTCTGAGCTTTTGAATTGGGGGTTTTCACAAGTTGTAAGCCATGGCCAACAAAATTATAACAAATAAAGGCTTGAAATATCTCAGTCCAGTACAGCACCTTTGGGATGTGGTAGGATTCACATCATGGATGTACAGCCCAACAAATGTGCAGCAACTGTGTGATGCTGTCATGTCAACATGGACCAGAATTTCCTGCAACTTGCAGAATCGATCTGAAGACCATCCCGGTACTAGTAGGCTGCACCTAATGAAGTCATCACTGAGTGTGGTTTTTTAAACATGTGACACGTGTTAGTCCAGTAAATAACGGAGCGCATGGCTGACACAGATAAGGTGTACACAGATTCATAAATACCGCCACTAGGAGGAGCTCGTCTACAGCTAAACAGCTGAGCTTTGTCGTAACCGTGTGCTCGGAAGCCCTCCTTCCTTATTTATCATATCAGGTTCACTTGTGCTGAACCATCAGCTTTAAATAAAACACATACAGCCAACCTGACACAGTTACACCATTTTGGTTTCATTGTCCTCGTAGAACTGAAGCTGAAAACAAACCCAAACCAACGCAAACTAACGAACAATTAAAAACACAGATGTCATGTGTTCAGTTTGGAACCAGATGGTTGCTATTTTTTATTTCATACAATAAAAATCATTCATTGTCACAGTCTGTTAATTTATTTATTAATTTACTGATATCTGAGGCTTGTTACGTCATATTTCCCGTATGAAAATCGATATAATCTCAATTAATTATTCTTTTTTATTATTGGGATAATGACTGATTGCTGTAATTAGGAGCAGTCATCTGTACTGATACAAGGTTGGCTTTGTTTTCCTGACATGCAGAAATCATGCCGCTTGTGCAGGTTTCTCGTGCACTGAGAGCAAAACAGTCTGCAGTCGGCTCTTTTGTTTGAGACCAGATTCAGTGTGTGTGTGTGTGTGTGTGTGTGTGTGTGTGTGTGTGTGTGTGTGTGTGTGTGTGTGTGTG
>NW_024582420.1:1468019-1478666 GCF_018398535.1 Haplochromis burtoni
AGTGTGTGTGTGTGTGTGTGTGTGTGTGTGTGTGTGTGTGAGAGAGAGAGAGAGAGAGAGAGAGAGAGAGAGAGAGAGAGAGAGAGAGGGAGGGGGGGTTGAGGCAGTTTTTAGGATACAGCAGAGTGAGTGAGGAGGCTAGAGAGAGAGAGCGGGATGCTGACAGACTGCTGATAGATGGTTAAAAATGGCGAAATCTCGTTCGACCCCTGCGACCCACCACCTCAATGTAGCACTGTAGGTCGGAACATGTAGTATCTGAAGCTGGACCTCTGCGCTCCTTTCGCTCTTTTTTTTTCTTTGACCCGTGTTTGTTCATCTCACGTTGTTCTCTGCGAGTGCTGGAATATCTTCCGTGTTTAAATGGCACCCACAAGGCGCCGCCGCCTTCTGTGCTTTTTGGGAATACTCCTGAACGCTTTAATCGGTAAGTGGCATCATCTTATAGCGTAGTGTGCAGCAGAGTGTAACAGCGTGACAGAGGACAGCCTCTTTCAGCTCGGTGCTTACAGCAAGCAGCGAGCCTGCTAGTGACCAGTAACCCTGAACTTGGCCCCTCTCCGGTGTCTGTTTGTATTCTGGGCAGTAAGAGCCGGAGTGAGCGCCCTTGTGTCTCGTGCACTGCGGAATGCCTGTGTGCACTTTGCCGACATGTGCACCAACACCTGGAGTGTGCTTAAAGTTGTACTCTGTGCTTTCTGCAGCGCTTGTACTGTAAGTGTTTTACGCACAGATGCTTCGGAGCACTCAGATGTCCAGGTAGCTCCACGATACGAGGCATCCCACCCAAGTTTGCTGTAGTCCCCCAATAATGAGGGTCGATATCTCATTTGCAAGTATTTTGATCCACATTAGATTAAAGTTAAGGGTGAACTATGATTGCCTACACAGAGAAAGTCTTGCGTTTCCAGGAGCCAACAGTGTGCAGGTTAGAAGGGCTTAACTCACAGCTAACTTGTAAAAAGTGACTATGCGCCTCTCATAAATAGTTTCATTTAATATCAGGGGAGTTTTTCAAAGCAGATGGAGGTCTTGACTGTCCAGTCCTCAGAGCACACCACCCTGCGACTGGGTGAGATGACAGTGGTTATTGCTCTCAGAATAGATTAAACGACTGTGGTTATTGCCTGCTGGGGAGAATATTTGTACAGATTAAATGTCAAGACTGTCTCTCTCTTTCTTTTCAAATTTTCTTTCACATCCCTTTGTTCAATATGACAGACAGTTTCTCTCTCGCTCTATGTGGGGCCCCCTTAATTCAAAGGCAAGAGAGAGTATTGAGTATTTGCAAAGCATACCACACAGGGACCCACAAAGGCCCCACTGGAATCATAAAGGCCTGTACACAGCGGTTCATAACATGTTCAGCGAGAGGGCTGGGAACAAAAACGTCAGAAACAGAGCTCTGTGATGGATGAAGCTCCAATCTTCCCATCACATTAAGGAAATGAAGCGCTTTCAAGTGCCTGGCCGCCGCAGAGATTAGATTCAGTTTAGATAAAGGCACTTTTTATGATATTTTAGGCAGTTTTGATAACACAGAGAAAATAATTCAGACCAAAGCTGGCCTTAGATCTCACGGGGACTGAAGAAGTCAGAGAGCCAGGAAGAGTTCAGAGCATCACTCTGAAGATCTCACGATTAAAAAAAAGTTCAGTTTATCAGAGGGTTAATTATTTGCTTTGAATGGACGGCTCTGAGGTGGCTTGTGAGTTTCGAGCTTCAGAGAAAAACGAGAGCATCAAAAATCCAAACTGATTTGCATTTTAATTCAAAATGATTTGGTTTATCTGAGGGAAGATTGCGCAGTTCACCGGCAACAGATGAGTAATGGAGAGAGCTGAACTGTGCAACTACTTTCTTTTCACCTCATGGGCTACTTCTTAGCATTATTACCATCACTAAACAGCTCCAGGCTTCTATTATAATGGGTAAATATCAGTTGAAGCAGCACGCTCTTTAATGAGATGGAGCATAAAGGTAGCTAGAAAACCAGAGTATTGATTAATAATATATCAAGCTGAAGCCTATAGGAGGGAAATTTAGCATCAGTCCTGCACATATAGTCTCCCCCCAGGAAAAGAAATAAATATTGGTTTGTTTGTTTGTTTGTTTTTAGCCAGACATTAGAGGCTTTATAACCAGCAAAGGAATTGAAGTTGTTCATTTTAATGGTTTTATTCATGCTCACAACTCTCGTTTGTTTCATCTGCACTTACGCACTCAATCATACTTAAAGTTTCAAGTTTTTGGTGTTTTTTTAAAAGTCTATTTTTATTTAATTCTTGACACTCACAAGATAGTGCCGCCGCAGTTTTTCCATCTACAGTTCATACATATATATATATATATGTGCGTGTATGTGTGTACTTGTGAAGTGTGGGAAGCATTTCAATCAAGCCATGCATTGAAAATAAACCCCATCTTTGAGTTAATGCAGTATTTAAAGTCACACTTAGCACACACATAATGACAGAGTGAGAAGAGAATGCAGGTAACTACTGATAAAACTGCTTTAGTCAACTTTACTTTTCCTTTAATGTCATATTTAACTTGAATCTCTAAGACTATATCACAGATCGTAGTTTTTCCAAGATAATCTTATAGTGTTGACAACAACAAGGCCTTTTGTAAGTAATTCTAATCTAGTTGATTAAGTTTAGTTAAGTATATTGTCTGGACTTGGACTACACCCATTATTATTGTGCTATCATGTGATATGATGTCAGTAACTTTGTATCCTCACTTTGCTTGTGGTGTGTCCTGAGCTTACTTAGCTCTGTCAGTGGCGCTTGTGTCTGCTAGCTCTGATCTGTCTGTGAGTCACTGGGTGTCATCTTCACTCTACTATTGCAGCAATAAATCTTAGTGCCAGCCCGCCACACTTATCTGTCAATAGTAAGCAAGCCAAAGCATGAGTTGCACTTAGCTGACGGTCGTCTCTAGTCTTACCCGCTAATCCCCTGTGCTAGTGCCTGTTTTCTGGGCATGAAAAGAGCATAAAATTGTGTGAATGTGTGTCTGTCTCCTCGTCAAGGCACGAAGAGCCAAGCCTGCAGACCCTGATGCCCGCAAACGTGTTTCTGTGGCTAGGCCACTGGTTTTGCCACTAATTTGTACAGCTGTGATTTCCTCTCCCTCTGCACACCCCTGGATGCTCGGCATTCACAGATGACCTTAACCTAAAGCACACAGAGCGCAAAATCCGGCTCTCCCCTCCTTCTGTTGTCCTCCTTCTGCCTGTGCATTATTGGATCTATCTGTCTTATAATCTGCTGCTGTGGTGAAAATTATTTTCTCTGACCTTTCTCATACTGTTGTTTGTAACCTTCTACCGAGCCAGTGCTCAGAATGGCATTAAACAATCACTCTAGCAGCACGCTATATTTATAGGGAAAGCCAGAGCCCAGCAACCTCAGATTGTTTTAGCTAATGGAAGAAACTCTGATTGCTTGAACACAAAATCATTAAAGTTGTTTAATCCACTCCAGATCAATGAGCCCGTATACACACTGAACACTAAAATGTTATTATCCTGTCTGCTCCGAGGCTTGATAACATTGATTAATGTCTTTTTTGCCAGCTTTGAAAGAGGAGAATAAAAAGCCTCCAATATACTTTCAGTTTACACAAATAATGTAGAGCTGAGTGGAAAACATCCTGGGTGTGCGGCTGCTGCCTTTTTCTTTCTTTTCTTTTAAATCTGCCGATTGCTTCTGTTTGAAAGCGGGATATTATTTGGATCAAACGAGATGGAGCTCTGTGGCTGGCATCATTTTAAAGAGCAGCAGCTCAGGCAGCAGGATCTGACAGGTAAGGGTTAATTATTGCTCCAATACCACCCCCTTGTTTTTCACAAGTGGTACCACTGATGTCTCTTCTGGTCTCATGGTCATTTCACTTACCGTGCTTGTTGAGTGTAAGGGGGGGAGTAAGGAAGGGACACAGAACATAGGGAAAGCTGCTTCTTTACATTATGCTCCATATGTGATCTTCGTGGAGTGTGTCAGTGAATTCCCTGCCTTTTCCTCAGGGGAAGTGGTTCTCTTCTGGAATTTGAAATGATGAAGCCAGAGGTTCTGTGTTTTGACCCCTGTGCTTTGCCCCCCTCTGCTGCCCTCCCCTAGCCCGTCCCACCAGATTCCAAGGCCTGGGGCAGAAACTGGTAGTGCTCAGTCCATCAGCAGCTGAAACGTGATACCAAGAGAGCTCGCTAAGCTCCTCTTTTATAGTACCAAGCCAAGTCAGGCTGTTTACATCCTTTATTTATTATTCTCCCGGCAACCTCTTTTACCCTCAGAGACTGCAGACACTGAAAATCTGATCTGCACTAACCACATTAGATTTGTGAGCGCGGTTAAGAAAAACTGCATAATTTTGTGCTGATGGATGAAAATGAAAGTGCGAATGAGCTGTGACAGTGTTACAGCCACAGGTTAAACGGTACAGTCACTAGAAGACTACAAGTGCTTGTCTTTAGTACAAGAATACACTCGCTTGGGGTGCGTTCACTCCACAGACGGTGAATCCTCTTGGGACTGTAGCCCGGAGGTGGCTCAGCCAAGGCGTTTTACCCATATGGAAAAGATATATATAAATAAAAGTTTGTATCTGTCTTGTGTGAAACTTGTATGAAAAGCATACAAGAGTGAAAACAGATATCCCCTGTTTCAAGATCCCTTGAAAAATTATATAAATGAAACTTGTATGTTTTGGACACTTACTAAAACAATATATGAAAGTAATGAGAAAGTGGCCACTTTCATGAGTAAATCATATAAGTTTTTAATATTTCTTTTCCATATGGGTATTCATCAGGTGTGAGGCCTGGTGAGCAGCTATAAGGACATTAGGAACATGGTTACTGTTTGCTTCAGAGGTTAATGTGGAAATTATCAGCTTTGATGCAGTGGTTGGCATCCATTGTGACCCCGGGTAGTAAGGGTTGTTGAAAAGGATGGATGGCATTGAAAAAGGCTAAAAAAGCTTCACTAACTTGACAGAGAAAAATAAATGTAAATTAAAAGGAAGATATTTTGTGACGCACATAAGATAATAAATGTATGAATTCACAAGGAGTTTTCATAAGGATTATGTATTATAGGTATTGGGTCCATTCATCTCTCCACCTTACATAGAATGCTGCAGTAAGGCCCCGAAGGACTACCGCGGAGGTCACATAACACATATTTTACAACTATTACACTCACTGTGTAGATTTTTTTTTAATGTTAGGAATTCAGCTTTTACTCATTACTATTAAAGCTGACTCCTCTGAGCTTTATATGCACCTGTGTTTAATGTTAGGTCAAAGGAAAGCTGTGAAGAATCTTTAAACTGACAGTTACTCCAAACTCTGCAGCGCTCTTCCTGCTAACATTTAAATGGAGAGCACTGAATTGGTGATAAAAATGAAAATGAGATTGTAGTTTAGTAAAGCAGAAACAGTAAAAATGTGTGAATGAAATAGACTTAAAGGAAGTGAGAGCGTAACATGGGTAACGCAAGTTACTCAACTCGAGGTCGTGTGGTTTCCAGTAATCATACACAGCCAACGCCACCACATTTTGCACGCACACTCAATAGCTCAATCTGGAGCTGTAATGGAACTTGATTGGAAGGTCTGTGGTTCAGTCCCTGGCTTGGGCAAGATGAACCCTGAGTTGGCCCGGTGCATCTGTGTGACCAGGTGAATAGGTACAGAAACAAACGGTTTGTGATTGGTTGAAGGAAATTTGTTGTAAAAAGCCTTTTGAGTCCTGAGTTACAGTAGAAAAGCGCTATATAAATATATAAACATTAGTCCATTTTACCATTTATTTTTGTGTTAAAATGATGTATGTGTTTGTGTTTCCTCAGGTGTGATGTGCGAGGCAGAGCTGTCCTTCACCTTGGAGCCCAGTGACATTATTGCTGTGCAGGAGCAGCCTCTCATGCTCCACTGCCAGGTGGATGGCATCCCCCCGATTACGACACAGTGGAGGCGTAATGGCCTATTTTTAACTCAGGACCAGCATCATACCACCTTCATCAATGGCTCGCTGCTGATTGCACACTTCCAGAAGACCAAATCTGACGGCTCCTCTGATGAGGGCGACTACGAGTGCATCGCCCAGAATTCCTTTGGGTTGGTGGTGAGCCGTAAGGCACGCATTCAGGCAGCCAGTAAGTCTTTCTTTTGGTCATCAGCATAAATAAATGGTAGTAGCAGCGAGCAGTCCCCAGTAACTACTGAATTTTGGGGGGTAGTTTCTGGAAGTGAAATTTTTCAGCCAGGGAGGATTTTTCTTCCCATAAGGAAAAGATATATATAAATCTTATAAAGTTTGTATCTGTCTTGTGTGAAACTTGTATGAAAAGCATATAAGAGTGAAAACAGATATAAGACCCCTTGAAAAATTATATAATGAAACTTGTATGTTTTGGATACTTACTAAAACAATATATGAAAGTAATGAGAAAGTGGCCACTTTCATGAGTAAATCATATATAAGTTTTTACTATTTCTTTTCCATATGGGTTGGTTTAAATGCGTCGCACTTATTTGAATACACCGGTGCTCCCTTGCAGTATATTAAAGTGCACGGTGAAATAAACAGCAAAAGTTGACGACATATATGAATTACACTAAGAGATTTTTTTTTTTGGACTTAAAAAAAAAAGAGTCCAGCTGATGGTCGTGTAGAGGAAGTCTCCTTCACTCTGGAATTAGCTGACCATGATTATGATTGACGTCTCTGTTGATTTTATTGCTCTTTTGTTGTCATTATGAGATACTGGCTTCATCATCCTACATTATCCTATATCAGGATACCAATATATCAGTTTGTCTCGAACTGATTGTTTTAACTGAATGGAAGTCAATGCAGTTACAACACAAGCAGAATCACAAGCACTTACTTGTGATTTTGAGTTATGATCATTTTTCTATAAATAAAATGTAAACATTGTAATGGAAGCTTACCTCAGGTATTTTGGTTTAGTCTCCGTATTGCTGCTGTGCATGCTCAAGTAAATGCTCTTAATATATCCCCAGCTGCTTGAATAATTTAATCTACGCCTTTGAGTGTAATGAACTTTCTGATGCTCATCTGCAGTGCTGCTTAGAAATAGAAGCCTTTTGAATTTAGCATTAACAAGCGCTCATACTGAGAGTCTCCAAGCTGCTTTGTAAGAGTGCAATAAGCTCGAAGAAACCCAGCAACCCACTCAGTGGTAGAGGCATCAAGGTGCATTTTCTCAAGCATGACGACCAGACCCTTTGTTTGAAGTCCCTCTAGTTCAACGCCGTTTTCCCTGCGTTGTTGCCATGGTTAATTGTTACTGCATTTTTAATCTTGTCACCGTTTCGCATGTCTCCACTTACTTTAAGTCAAAGGCATCCAGGATCCACACTCCTCCTGCAGTTTTAGTGATACTGTACTGCTCCACATTGTGCTGAGTTAAGTCTTTTTCGAAGGCTCTGTTATGTATATTCTCAAACACAGAGATGGACAAAGGCTCACAGAAGCCTGTTGATTCCTGTGGTTATATGTAGACAGGGTACTGCTGTGCTGTTGTGCCCAATACAGCTTTTAACCCAGTGGGATAGGGAGGTTAGCATGGACGTCTCACTGGCCAGAGGGAAAAGTCACTGCAGCTCAGTGGCTGGCGTTGTCAAGCACATGCAACCTTTCACAGCCTCCCTAAAAGGTCTTTCTTTTCAAAGGTCATATTGAATCCTCTGTTGCGGCACATTTTTGATTCTGCATGAGGGAAAAGTCAACAGTAGTGCCCCTTCATTTCACAAAATGAATCAGGGGTAGGAATACATGGTGGAAAAAAAAAACCCCACATTAATTTGTGGAGCCTGACTGATGTACGATTTTTAACAATGCCCACACTGATATTTGGAGATTTGAAAAATACAATATATCATCGAATATTTTTTTTCTCTCACACATGCAGTGTGTAACTAGATCTAAATCCTTGCTGATCTAATATAACAACACAATTTAAAAATAATCATGTTTAAATGTGACAAAAAGTCGTGGATTGCTCGTTTATACTCTACCCAACTCTGCTCAGATCAGCTGGTTGTTGTCTTTGTGTCATTTCAAGGACATGTGTTGCTAGCAGAAAAGTTGCTGGCAACACTTATACAGTGGTTGAAGGGTGTTTCCCCCATTTTTGCTTTTCTTTGTATTTATCGACAATTAGAAATGCAGATTCCGCAGATATAACGGCAAATAGCTAACACATACGGGAAATAGGCGATATATTGACTCAAGCTGACATATGAGTCAGGCTCTACTCATTTAGAGATTCAGTTTGAATCCCAGTTAGACTAACACATGGTCCTGGAGGGATAATAAGGTTTTGTGACCTAAAATACATTATTCTCAAATATAGTTAATTTGCATTTTTATGTAAAGCTGTTAAATATTTCAGTATGTATAGCATTAGCTAGATGGTTATTATTCTCTGGGTCGATTCCATTAGCAATATTTTGTGATGGACGAGAGAAACATTGATATATATATGTATACGTATATATATATATATCTCAATGTTTCTCTAGTATGGAATTGTGATCCAGTGAAAGCATCTATTCCACTCTCCAACCATGCAACACTCTGCATTACTAATCTGCCTTGAATATATCTAAAATCCTTTCTGATGATTCCAAATCATATCATAATCACACTTAATTTTAAGGGCGCAACAACGTCAAGCTACGCCTCTCTAATTGTTATTTAACTGTAAAGCAAATTAATCTTTCTTTAGTTCAATGGTTCATTAGGGTTTTAGCATGAACAATTAAGAATTATGCAAGTGTGAAGCAGTCCTCTCGCTCCCTCTGCTTCTGGAAAATTCGATGAATGAAAACAGATTTAATGAGTGAACAGTGAATAAATTTAACCAGGAGCAAACCTCAAAGCAAACCTTGAGTGAACATGGTAGCTCAAGTTCAAAATCTTTCACGGTTGATTTATCCTGTTTTGACTTGGCTTTGTTCTCCCTCTGACCTTTTCCGGGTTTACCCTTGATTGGTATTGATTAGGTAGGGACTAGTGAATTACTGAAAGTCACATTCTGACCTCTGAGCTTTGACCCTCTGAGCTGTGTTGACCAGTTTGTTGACAAAGCGTTGAATGAGACAAGGCTTTGTTCTTGTCGTCAGTCTTCCTCCTTAATAGAGTTTCGATGAAAAGCCATCACTAAAAGTAAGAACTTGTAGTCTTAAAATGAAATAAACTCTTTTATCTGTCATGTCTTTGATACTTTTAGTACATATGCCATAAAATACTACAGTTTCATTTAATTGTTATCTTTCATTCTCTTCATTGTTGTAATTGAGATCTTGTTTTTTCCCAATCTTGAAACAGGAAACACGACATGGCTTTCATGCCTGTATTATTTCTGTTGCAGTATGTGTCTGAAATACTATACATTTGCTGTAAAGAGTGAAATAGTATTCCTTATTACTAAACCTAATTTCTGGCACTCCTCCAACTCCATGTTTCTGAGGTCACCTGTTCAGCCCAGATGTGTTCTCGTGGCACTCATCACCAGGTATTAGGTAAATAACATAAAACCTTGTTCTATTTCATCTTGTCTTGGCCTGCCAGAGTTATGCAGTGGGCATGGATTAAATAGGACAAAGTGTTTTCAACATTTTTATAAAGACGAATGGAACAAAATAAGGAAATGCTCTCCTTAACAGGGCCAGTGACTCGTGTTTGTTTCTTTTCCTGTTCACAGTGTTTGTTAATGTTGCCTCTGTCTTTGTGTTTTAGTGGTAATTTGCTGGGTTATAGTCCCTCTCACAACAGAGAGTGACTTGCACCACTGTGATGCAATAGGTGGTGCGATTACTGAAGCCTCTTTATAGCCCTCCCAGTGGATGAATCCTCCATCTTATTGCACACTACCACCCTCCATAAATTTTACTTTTTATTTGCTTGACAACCGTTTGTGTGAGCTCACAGTCGGGAGCTGGTGCAGGACTGACTCCCTGTTGCCCCTCTAAATCGACAGTTGGTCCAGGAAACACTTGGAATTTTTTCCCTCCCAAATTTTATCTCTTTGATAGTCCATTTCTCTCTCTTTCCTCACTTTCTCTCAGACCTCCTCATTAGCTAAGGCTCCGGAAGCTTTTCATCATTTGGATGAATGACAAGCCCGGTACAGTGGACCCAGCCAGGGCTCCCACCCCTCCCCCACAAGCACACCCTCGTCACCAGGCAACACACCACAAAAGCCCTCTGTTACAAAATAGCTTTTAGGATCAATTGAAATGACTTGCTTTTGTCTGTTTGTCTGGAATTATTTGGAAAGAGCTGAAGCTTTGGTAGGAAATATGTGTTCACCCTGTTCGACTCTTATATAGAGACTGCAGTTGACCTCAGGGACTGTTTGAAGAGATCTAAAAAGCCAGCAGTGTGCACGCAATAAGCTTATTCACTGTGAATATGAGTCGGGAATGAAGTAATAAGTAGTAAAATAGCATCATATGTGCACGTGACTATGTTATTATTTTACAAATTGCTTCAGTATGCATAATATCTACCTTGTTTAGTCCGAAAACCACCATTGAACTACTGTTATATGGCAGGCCTCTCAACAAGACTGTAATGAAAAAAAACAAGAAACCGAGAAGGGGGG
>NW_024582420.1:1478686-1486779 GCF_018398535.1 Haplochromis burtoni
GACATGACATGACAGAGGAAGCCTGTAAAAGTGCCTCAGTTTATACCCACGCCACTCATTCATGTGACTTTAACTCCTCTCTGGATGCAAATGTAAAGAAACATGTTTTCATCAGTCTACATGTGGGAGAAGCTGCAAAATTGCAGTTCGCCACTCCTCAGAGCTTTGTGGACAGATTGCCACGAGCGGCCACTCAGATTCAGACAGCAGCGAGGAAGAGTGATTTATGTGGAGCTGATGGTAGGTTTCATGAGCGTGTTTGTACTTGTGCGTGCACGTGTAGCTCTTGATCATGCTCCGACCTTCCTGTCCCCACCCCTTTCAATGAGCTCTTGCCTGGGTGACCGCTGAAGCTCCATCCTTACATCCTGTTAGCTCCCTTTGTCTGCAGGCCAAACCCTGCCTTCGATCAACCCCCCTCCCTGTTCCACCTCCCTTGCTCCTCCTAGCTTACCGTGAAGCAAGTGATCTTTCTGTCATATTGATCAGCAAAACATAGCTTTAATATTTAAACATAAAGCCTCTTGGCGGGCTCCTTTGTCTCTTGCCAAATGAGAATGAGTTTAATATAAATATTTTCACTTATAGAACAGTAATCCATCTGTATCCCTTTGAAAACATTGCAGACTTGTTGTTGTTGCCCCCTTTCGTGTGGGCAGGTACATAGGCTGATGTTAACTTGAGAGTGTTCCCTCCTGCTGTGTGGTCAGCACTCCTCCATCTGTCTGCCAGCATAGCTCAGATGAACTGATGGAGAAAGAATTATTTTTTTTTTTTTGCTCATAACGAGCAAGCTAAACTAATGAGAGCTCTGACCTCGGTTGTGTAATTGCACCAGAAACCGATTATTACTCTGCACCTGCTGACTCAATCTGCAGCTCTCATTGCTTGATTATGAATGCTCAGTTCTGGCTCATTTAAAAATCGGAAACAACAAAGCGGTTTTATTACAGCACGCTATTTTTCTGATTTGAGAGCAGGTTCATTTTCTGAAAGGCAACGACGATGGTCGTCTGACTATCTGTAACACGCTCCACTTCAAGTAAAGATGCTGTTTGCTGTCAGCAAGCTAAGTAAACAGCAATACTAAAAACCTCCTGTGGGTAGTTATGCTGACAAACGCTGAAACTTGTCCAGCAGTCCTGTGGGGAAGGAGCGGAGTGAATCTCTATTACGTCTGAAGATGGCACATCACTCACCTAAAAGCGGTGGAAAATCGCCAAGGGATTCCATGCTGCTCATGGCATGCCTTATCATCTTCATTTATTCATTATTAAAAAAAAACTTGGAATTTCTATCCATTTAACAATTTCTGAACCAACAAAATTAAGAATGCAATGTTTGCCACTGTGCTCAAGTCCTAAGCTGTGCTCAGACGATTTCAGCCATGTACAGAGCACAGACATGCATGGAGAGCTCTAAATATCCACTGTTAACTGCTCCATCCCATATGGAAAAAAAATAGTAAAAACATATATGATTTACTCATGAAAGTGGCCACTTTCTCATTACTTTCATATATTTTTTTAGTAAGTATACAAAACATACAAGTTTCATTATATAATTTTTCAAGAGATCTTATATGTGTTTTCACTCTTGTATGCTTTTCATACAAGTTTCATACAAGACAGATAAAAACTTTATAAGATTTATATATATCTTTTCCATATGGGATAATGTGAAGGATGAGCTGGATTCAGCATCCTTAAGCTTTAAAAATAACTGCCTGCATAAACAGCATCACTTGGCAAGTGAAGCCCACGAACAAGGAAAAGGATGCAGAAAGGTGTCGATGCTGCTCAGAGACTAAATGTGTTTAACTTAGTCCTCTAGAGGCGCTTCAGTTATGACATGGATTTAATCGCATCACTGTTATTTTTATGGGATCCCTCTTGAAAATGCAAATAAATCTGCGCCAGAAATCTAAGAAAAAAATGTACGCACATTGTACACACACACACACGCGTGCACCATATGTAACAAATTGATAAACAGATATCTACGCATACACAAACTTTGCTTCTTTTTGTCAGTGCGCCAACTCTCTAAGCAGCTGCTCTCAGCAGCTGTGTACGCTGTAGCTCATTCAGATTTCATTGTTCTACATATTTCATAGTTCTTTGTGTCTCTGGAAAACACAGACTGGAATAACATAATTTAGAAAGTAAATGCCTCAAAGAAACAGCTCATCGCTGGGTAGATTCTAGACATTATTCGATGTAGATTATTCGATGTGCCTTGAATTTGACAGTGTGGTAAACAAACAAGTGAAAAGGAAGAAACAAAAGGTTAGCTCTAGTCTCAAATTCAAGTTCAACCTGTCTATGACTGTCAGTGGATGTGTACGCGATTCTGTTTGTACGTACAAATGGTGCTACCTTTGCTTGTGTGTCTTGATTAAAGTGGCACTCTGTTAATGAAGTCTGCGGCCGTCTCTGGACCACCCCAGCTATTCTCAAACAAACAAATGAATAGGGGGCCTAAAATTCCTTCTGTCTGCTTTTAAGGCTCATGGGAGGAATTCCTGAGTAATAGAGGTGAGAGGTGAAAGAAGAGAGAGCAGAGGCCGGGCCAAAGGTTGGAAGAGGCGGACTAGTCTCCAAATGTGGAATTTTGCTTTGGCCCCACATCATTAAGATTTTATATTATGGTTTGAACCACGTAGGTTTTTGGCTGCAGGAAGTCATTTTTATCAATCGCGTCCTCCCAGGGATAGAAAGATAAGGATGTGTGAGCTTGTTTTGAGCACGTGTTATGTTGTTCCTGTGATTCCAGGCTTGACGAAGGGCTTGGTTAGCTCTCGTTCCTGCCCCGTCACCGTGCTTCACTACACTTAACAGAGCCTTTATGGCCAGATTGTGCAGTTAAAAGTCTTTACAGGGGTCTGCACCATCCACCAATAAAAACACATAAGGCCCCTCTTTTTGTCTCCTTCTTGGCATGCATTCTGTTTTTGCATCTGTGAAAATGTGTAATAAGGACAAAGACAGGCGGGAGGTGGAGCCAGTTGTGGATATTATTATCGCCCTCTCAGTTTTTCACAAAACACACACACACGCACACACGCACACACAGGGGGGCCCTCAGTCCAGTTTTGCATTTTGTTTAAGCAGGGATCAGGAAATCTTTCTGCCAACAAGCAGAAGAGTCTGAGACAAAGGCCTGTCAGTGATGGGCAGGCAGCAGCTCTCCTTTGGGCCTCTGCCATCTCTTTCCCACTATCTCGGCTCTGTTTGTGTTTGTGTGTGTTGGGGTACCTCTCGGAGCAGACCAGCAGCTATTGTCATTTATGAAATGCAGGGGCAGTGGAGTGGCTGGGAACAGGCAGAGGCTGTGGAGATGTTCAGCCTCTGTTGGCTCTGCTTTGTGACGGTGGCCCTGACCGTTTGTTCTCCTGACCAACACAGCTAGCTGTGGCTGAGGCCCCCTTTTATCACTCCTGACTCTGGGTGGGTGTGTTTCCCCATGCTCCCTCCTGCCTCTTTCTTCCCCCTCTGTTTCGGCATTGACGTAGAAATAAAAGGGTCAGAGGTCATAAGGGGCTGGACGATGAGAGGGGGTCCTTATCTGGGAAACGGTGACCTTTTTGTGTGCACTAGGGCAGAATACCCCTCCCCTTTTTTCTTTTAAATTCTACTCCCATCACGTTTCGCCTCTTCCAACACTCGGTCTTATTCCCCAGTGGGGACCCATCCCCCTAGTATGATTGCCCCGGGGCAATGGCAGTGACCTTGGATTTGGCTGTGAAATAAAATGACCCAACCCTGCCACTGCACCAGAGAACTAAGCCCGCCCTTTCCCAAATAAGCGATGCAGCAGCCTGTCTTTTTTTCTGTAAATATCAGTAAAGATATTTATTTGTGCCTGTCACATTTTCAGTGTTGCTTTTGATCTTGCTGATATTTACACGTTTCAAACAATACTGGCTGCAGGACTGATTGATCGATTAATTTATTGATTCAGTAAGAGGGAAGATGCATGGCAGTGTTTTACACTGTTCATGCGACGATAATGACTGAGTTGCGCATTAGAGCTATTTTTGCCCTAAAGTGACAGGATTGAGTGACTACACACTACAGCTTTTAAGTCATGACCTCAAAGTAAACATGTCAACTTTATATTGTTGTGTAGTCTAAGAAAAAGGGAATTCCATTCTTAGACATATAAAAAAATGAGCGCTCTTGCTACTGTAACGTCTAAATGGAACAGATAAGTTGTTTTTGAATTACATGTTGCTGCACAGCCTGCAACCCTGCTTCCATAGATACTGAATTTAATGCTAACCTTTGCTGTAGTTAGATACTTTTGTTATCATGACATCACAAAACTGTGACATAATCGTAAAACATGTTAAAGCTGTCTAATTTCCTTTATATCTGTTTTCAAAAGAGAAAAGAAGTTTATGAGTGTCACAGGAAGTCTGTTGAAATGCTTAAACTTAATTTATCTAAGTTTAATTATCCTTCCTTTCATAGTTTATATAGGCCAGTTTCATATAAAATGAATACTGTAGTGTTCAGCGTACACTCTTCTTCAGCTGACTTTGAGAACTTTTGGCTCTGGGTTCAGACTTCCTGGCCAGCTGGGGCCTTTGTGTGTGCCTACGTGGGTTTTTTTCAGAGTGCTCCATCCAAACACATGCATGTTAAGTTAATTGCTGATTTTAAATTGGCGGCGGAGTAGATGTGAAGTGTGTGCCTTTCTGTGTTGGCCTGTGACAGACTCGCAGCCTGTCCTGGGTCAGCTATTGTCTCCAGCCTCTTACAACTGTGGTTGCAACTCACAGCCTGTGAAGCCATTTGTGCCATTTCTGAGCAGTGCAAATAAATAAATAAATAAAAATAAAATCTAGATAATTAAACTAATTTAAAAAAAAAAATAAAGTGTGTATATTTTCAATAAGTAAACTGGGGTAAGATAAGTTGGGCTGACCAAATTCTTTTGTAACTTTTTCTTTTTTTGCCGTGTTGAAATCCTTTAGCTTCCATGTGAGCATCCATGCATTGTTGTTGCATTTACAGTCAGTCTGAAACGAGGAGTTGTTATAACAGCATAAACTCACTGAGGTCCATAATCTTTACTTTCTTCCCTCTATAACTACACGTATTTGAAGCGTTTGGGGGTAAAAGCCTGTCAGGCTCCACAGTGTGTGCAGAGTTGGTCGTCAGGGATAAAACGAATTCCACAGGAACCAATTAGAAGCGGCTACTGCTGGCATAGGATGAAAGATTTCTGAGATGGCCAGTTTCCTGCTGGCAACCTGTTTGCAGTGTCTATAGTTCTGTTAGCTTTGTTCTGTATGACTTTGGGGAAATCTAATAATTGAAAAATGTGCAGTTTCATTACAATTTTGCATTATAAATTATGAGTTCTGCTGTTTAGAGTGATTTCTCGTCAGTATACATTAGATACAGAGCAGTCGAGGTTATAGTAGAACATTTTCTTCCGCCGTTGTGAACTGATAGTCCACAGGTTTTGGACACTGGGTTGTATGAAATAAAGCATTTGAGAATGTCAACACATTATACAAGTGCGGATGATGCTCAGAGACTTATAAAATCTTTGAGCATTTTAAATGATTTCAAACGGGGGGAGGAACGAAGAAAATATTCCTAAGGCCACAGCAAAACAAGCCGCGTGAAAATCCAAGCAGGGAATAGGTGAGACAGATGAAAGTGGAGCGCAGCAGGAAGTGAAATAGGTGGAGCATGTGGCGGTGGTCTCGAGTGATCCCTCGGTCTCTCCGGCTCTGAAGGCTGGACCTTGAACCAGGAAGGAACATTCCATTCCGATGCTGTGCCGGGACCTCTGACCCCCACAGCTTTGTTTCCAGGGCTGCTTTCGACAGTCACCAGGGGTACAAGGCAACATCGGGCTCACTTAGCTCAAAGAAGCACGTCTCTGCCGTTTGAACATGCCGGAAAACTGCTCCCCCGACCCCGGGCTCGTAATTCATCTCTGTAACTCGCACATTACCTTCGCTTGCGATCAATTAAATGATCTGACAAGGACATGTGCGCAGGATTGCGGTCAGAGACTGTACATACAATACGTTGACCTGCCGCTTTCCCTTAACATGAAGGTGTGTTTCACTCTGAAAGCATCAATGGAACATTTAATTTCCAATCCTCAAGTGACGGAGCTGAGAGTGTCGGATCCTTTGCAAGAGCTGTTTTAAAAATTCGTCTTTCAGTGAGCGCTGCGAGGCGAGATGTGTTTATTTTGTAAACTTATAAAGAATTTGTATCATCCGTCTGAATGCAGTCTTTAATCATTTTTATGAATGTATCTCAGATTTTTTTTTTCTTTGCAGAAGTGGTTTCATGTCATGTGTTAGTAAGTCGTAAGGCAGACCATTTCATTGCCACAGCTTGAAAAGATGAAACATGACACTAGCGGTGTAATGGCCCTCTCCATTTTCCAGCATGGGCATTATTTGTGAGAGGTAAGACAGCTTTAGAGGGTTAGGCGGCTGATGGCGATTTGGACGCGTCGGTGATATGTGCTTATGTCTGACAGCTTATAGTTGTGCCCCTCCTATCCACTGCAAGGAACAGATGAGATGAGAGCATGACTGTCAACAGAGTCCATGTTACAGGTTGCTTATGCGTTCTTTGTCAGTGGACATAAATTATACGAATACTGAAACACTTGTGTTTTTGAGAGGGATTTCCTCAGACAGGACTCTTGATTAAAGACGCGTTTTACAGCATGTCACAAAATTTCACCTTAAAGAAGTGATCTCAGTGGAAAAGAAATATCAACTGAGTATTCTTAGTGCTATTAAATTAATCAATCGTTGGCTTTCCATATTCCCGGGTGAAGATTAATCGACCATAAATATAATCTGTAATTGCAGCCCAGAGGCGTGCTCCTGACAGGAGACTATATAGGGAAGTTACTAAAATTATCCCTCTCGGCTGCTCGAAAACACAATTAATCATTGTGATCTTGCGTTAATCCTCACTGATTGACAGGAATTTGATTTACAGGAATCACTGTAAAGATAAGGCCTTCATTTAATTTCATTGTTCACTGGACCTCAGAAACAAAATATTTCTCTCAATTTATGTAAATCCAAAGCTGCTCTTTGTTTATTCGGGCCCCGCATGTAGTGTCGCGTTATCAGATGGAGCAAATTGTCGCTGAATGTAGTGTCTGCACAGGCTTTGTTTGCACCCGCTATAGGTAGCGGCAGAGACAAAGGGCTTTCATTTCTCACCCACCGTCTTGTAACACTAAGTGGTCGTGACAGGCTCTGCACTTGCCTTTCCTCCCTGTCTCTGCTCCTCTTCTTCCTCTGTGGTAATTTTTTTCTCATGATTTCACGTGAGCTAAGCTCCATGCGGTGGGCGTGGCAGGGGGAGACACACATGTGCGTACAAAGGGGGCTATGGTGGGGGGGAGGTTACTGACTGCATATTATCATGGATTCATCGGGCTCAGTGTGGAGGCGAGCATTGGGGGCTGGGTTCCCTGAATGAGCAAGGGGCAGTAATATCCCTGGTGACCGCAGTCAGCTGGCAGCATGAATGGAGGAAAGAAGGGAGGGTTAAAAAGATAGTGAAAAGAGAGGAATGGGAGGCAGGCTTTGAGTTTCCAGGCATCTCACCGAGAGGATGTGTTGGTGTCAGTGACTCAGTATTGGAAAACGAGGTGATGGCAGTTTTCCATACATTAGCAGCACCTGCTGTTACCTAAGATGCTCCTTAGGCTTTAAAGGCTGCTGTGACATTATTCCCTATTGCTTCTCTTCCTGTTACGCAATATTTTCCAGTCTTCAGCGCATACATTTTTTTCATCTCTTTCAGTGCACATGGATATGTGTGTGCGTATTGCTGTGAGAAGTTAAGAACAGCACAAAGCAATTGCTAGAAATATCTTCCACCAATCTTGTCGCCGTGATTGATTTCACAGCATCTCTTCTTGGAGTAATTGAGCTGATATTTACAGCATTCAGGGTCTGATCTTTTTTCTCTCACTGTCTTTTTATCCTCCATTTAGCTCAGCATCAGGCAAAGCCCAAAAAGAAGCAGGCGGTTTACCCAACCAGCACTGTTATGTTTTCTTTTCTCTCATGTCGTTCTCATCAG
>NW_024582420.1:1486799-1494503 GCF_018398535.1 Haplochromis burtoni
CCCCCCACCCATCAATGCATCTCTCTTTGCCACGCACTTGATGGCAATGTGTTGCCCAGGATTGTGATTAATGGCCACAATTCAGCCTGATAAATTCCCCTGAGTGGGTGCCAGTTGGCTTACGCAGAGAAGAAACTCATTACTGCTGTCAGCTGAGCTGACGGCATAGAGACGGGTGTGAGCAATTGTACATGTGCTCGTGTGCGTGTCCGTGCAAGGGAGGGAGAGAAACTAATTTCTGTGCATGTTACGGAGTCTCTTCACCTTTTTTCATATAGAAGCCATCATGCGTGAATAAGTGTGTCCACGTGTTTTAAGCTGAGGGTAAAAGTGACAGCGTGTCCCAGGGCTGGTGTCTAAGTAACATGGATCATTTCTGAGAACTGAACGAGCCTAACTCACCGCACACAACCACCACAGCTTCAGGTCTTTAATGGACAATCTCGTGCACACCACTGCTTCATCAAACAACCATTCTACTTTATAATATCTTAGATATACTTGGCATATATATGTATTCTTATTTTTATAATCTCCCATTCATAAAAACAGTCTCTAATCGCTACTAAGATGCACAAAACAGGTGATTTAAATATTAAGTCTTTGTGTCCTCTGTTAAAGTAATTTCTTGTTAAATAATGGACAAAAAATCTTTTTAAAAACTATAATTACCTCCCTATTCTTATTGATGAGGATGTGATGGTGAGAGAGTGAAGCAAGAATGAAGATAAAAAAGGAAGAAAGACGTCTAAAATGAAAGTAAGTCTGCACAGTACGGATAAGCAAATGCATGTGTCTTTTCCCTGTGAGATAGCTATCTACATTCACTGACACCACAAAGGGGGCAAAATGAAGACTTGAGGACGTACAGACAGACCGCATGGATGAAAATTAACTGCATGTGTGGCTTTGCTGTATAGTTCAGGACACTGAGTCATGATTGGAAACAATATAAAGTTATTCTATTTGTTTAGTGCCTGCAAAATATACATAGTGTCAGTATATTGCTCTAGATTCTTTTTCTAGTTTTCTGTCAAACTTTTTTTTAATCAAATTATTTGCTTTAAACACCAAATACATGAATATTTGAAAGTGACAATGGCAGGTATGGAGTTGCAGAGATTTAAAAGATGCAAAGATATCAGCTTGTTGGACAGCTAACTAAGAGTGCATGGTTGGAGTTGGTTCACTGAGGGGTTTCACTCTGTCTAGCATCACTATGATATCGTTCATTGTTGGAATACTCTGATGTGCTACATAAAGCAAATATATTTTAATGTAAATGAGAAGAAAATGCTGAAATCAGCCTCTTTTAAGTATATTTACATGTTATTTCCATATAACATGTTATCTAAATTCTCCATTAATGCAGACAGTCACGAGAGACCTTGTTCACAGATCTGTTTAACAATTAAAATTTTGTATTTTTGAGAAGTTACATTGAAATCCTGGAAACCCATCCATTATCGTCTCTGGGCACCGCTTCTCGTGTAACCAGTCGATATCAGGGCAAAGAGTTACAGTTCTGTGAGTCAGCCATTATTTATGAATGCAGATAGAGTAAGAAAAAAAAGGCAATAAAAGATGAATTATTTCAGTAGATGTATCTTTTTTTTTGCTGTCTACAGTGGCTGTTTACCTGCTTTCAGGCAAAGCCTGCTCATACACTGAATGGAAAGCAGCCACATAAATCTTGTTTATAGTAAATTATAATTCAGTCTTGGGAAATTTATGGGTCTTAATGCTGAATCTAGAAAAGCATTAGTGCTTATATTTGCTGTTGACGCCGTTATTGTTTTGTATAGCTTCAAGAAGCGATCGATCCTAACAAGAATCCATATTTTGCTGATTTAGCTTTAGCTTGTGCAAAGAAAAATCCTTTAAGGTTTTTTCTGATCCACAAAGTTGGGGGAAACAAAAAGTGGATGTATTGGAAACCCCGCAAGCAGGATTAAAACTCTAAATCTGTCACAGTGACTGATTTGTTTCGGGTAACTTTTCGCGGGTTTGCATGTTTGGAAGCTGTGATGTGATAAATTCCCAGTGGTAACTGCACAACTGGGGGCCCAGGCCAACTGGACCTCCCTTTTGGGACTTCTGTTGTGTTGTAAGGGATGGAGTGATGCAGAGGTGAGATTTACACAGCCGTTTTAGCCATTTGGGGAGCAAGCATTTAAGGGTGCTATGAGATGCAGTGGAGCGCACGGACCGGTCCCGCCCTGCGTCTTTCAGATTTCCCATGGGAGTGCCAGATGTGGGGTCATCCATCTACTCAGGGTTCAGACCAAGCGCCTCCCTTCAAAGTCATTTTCAGATGTGTAGTTAATGCTGCGTGCTGCACTCTCAGAAAGCAGCACATACACACACGTTCATATGTATCTAAAAAAATTCAAATTTTACATTTGTGTTCTTTTCATCAGCATTCTGTTATCAAGACACAGCAGCACAAATTTAAAAAAAAAAAAACTTTTCGTGGGAGATTCATCGTGGCCTCTTCAGTGTGGCTTACCAACCCAACAGTTGTCCTCTAATGAGGGGGAAGTAATGAGTGTTAGACTGAGGAGAATTGTGATGCCAAATGTTCACCCAGGTTGTTATTCAGAGCCTCTGCTGTCTGAGGTCCTCGTTCATTTCTGGCTTCACAAAACAAGAGGCGTAGACCATCCAAAGAGGAATTTAGTGGCATTTCCATTTGAATATAAATCTCATTTAACCCCAGATAACTCTAAACGTTGGAAAATATTTCAACAAACGGCAAGTCAAGGATTAAGAATTGTAGGGTTTTACTTTTGTGCAGAGAGCATACGGCGAATGAGCTGAATGGAGGACAGCACATAATTCATGCAGCTATGTGGCTGATAGGAGAGGCGACTCATTTGAATTCTGAAGCACAAGTATTGGTGATAATTAGATATGTGACTTCTGGGGAAGAAGACAATTGCATGGAGAAGACATATGGTGCTTCCCAGCAATAATCAGGTGTGAAAAAGATTTTAGACTCTTTTCTCTTTTTTACTGTCAGCAATAAATGTGCGGCGAGTAGGAGGTTTAACAAAAAAAAGAAAAAATCAACTGGAAAACATGAAAATCATCACGATGCTTACGGCATGAGTGGAACTGCGAGTGAAATGTATTCCTCTACGACTAAATGAATTTGAGGACGCTTACGAAAAAGCGCCCATTGTTCCCTGAAACGCTCCAGAGAAAGGAATTTCATTATGTTTAAGGATTTACTTTCAGCTGCCTCGCAAGTTAAGGAAAAAGTCAGACATTAACAGCCCAAAACCTGACCCGCTTTCAACTGTCTGCTCATTTTTCTTTTATTATCTTCTCCGAAAAATTGAATATGCTTTTCTGCGAATTATCTATAGGACTGTACTGTAAAGGTACAAAACATTTCGTTTCCTCCCATGCATCCTGTATCAACATAAGTAAGCTGAATAATGGTTTTACCTTGGACCAGACTGCTGGTACTTTTATTTAGGTTTTTTTTTGAGCCATATGAATTAATGTGTTTGAGGCCATCACACATAATAACATGGTAATGTGTCCGAGGGATAAACAAAGAAGTGGGTCAAGTTAAGCAAGAAGAGATCACATTCTTTAAGAGAGGCTCTACTAATGGGAGAAATGTTCATTCACTGACCCGTTTGTGTCCTCATGTCCTCTTTAACTATTCATTTATTTGATCTTTTTCTTAATCTAAATTTAGATTGTGGACAAGAGGCAGAAACTCAAGTCAAGACGAATGTTATTCATATCAGAGACAGCACAGGGGCTCATCGGTTAGTGATTTTGGTTCCCTGTGTTCGGGTTTCTGGTCCTTTCTGTATGGTATTTACGTGATGTCTGATGTTTTCACATTTTCTCTGAGCATTTGTTTTCACGCACGACCACAAAAAGCATTCTCGCCTATTTATGGCCCCAGAAACTTTTGCGAATGAGATTCTAAATATGAAGAGTTTCATTTCCTGGTTAAATGAACATTACACAAAAATACCCTGGGGGGGGGGGTCCCCATCCTTGGATTCTTGATTCAGATATGCAAAAAAATAACATTTAACAGGGAAAGACTGATAAAAACAAAACTCAGAAAGAGCAACAGACGGTGGCAATATAGTGGAAAATATGAGCAGCATATCAAGGAGGACGCCAAGCTGCTTCCAAACTGAACAATTATGCAAACATGACTTGAGTCACAGCACCTCCTCTACACTTTGAAGACCTGGAAAGCGAGCACAGATAATGTTTCTCTTCATGTGTGATGTGTGAAGTGGAGCTCTCCTTCACCATGTACTCTAGTGGCATCACTGCTGTGTTCATTCCTACTTAAAGCAAGACAGGGTGGCTTGGTGCCATGCTTTAATCCTATAACTCAGTTCTCCTCTTCTATACTCGGCAGGAGGACAGAATACAAAAGTGCACAAAATGTAAGCACGCAAATAAAGACGGCCAGCAGGGCCAAACCTTATTAATGCTTTGGCTAACGGCTAAAACTGCGTTTTAGTCACACGACAGGCAGAAATGTGCGTTTGCATTCTTTTTGGCAGCTTTGTAAAGCCGTGTGTATCTGTGGTCCTCTTTGATAAATCTCAATCACTGTAAAGCTGCATGCATGTGCACAAGACTGATTTCCATCCCAATCTGTAGTCACGAATGGATGTAGACAGTCCCTTAATTAATCATTTGCATACAAACATGTTGTTTGTCCCACAAGTTATTAGACTCGCCCATGAAAACAGCAGCAAAGACAAAACACAATTTCATGGAATGTGATTTTTTAAATGATCATTGGAAAATTGGAGAAAAAGAAAGGTGGTTTTCCGGGATGATAAAAAAACATTGAACAAAAACCACCAAAGACTAAAAAAAGGGACTGAGGTTATTAACTGTGTAAGCTCAGAGCAAAGGACTCTGGCAGATGTACAAAAGAAATGGTCACAGTAGGAAGAGAGGCAAGCAAGGTCATCAGACCAGTGAATGATTAGTATGCACAGCTGCAGCTATTTACACCCCTAACAATTAGCATTAAAAATGTATTACTAATAACATTATAACCAATAAAGAAATTGGCCACTTTGTTTCTGTTTTTACTTCATTCTTTGTCTAATTCACCACGTCAGGCTTAATCTCTAAAAAGGTTTAGATGGTGTGAATCATGCATTAAATGCACACAATCTAATTACACATTCTTCCTTTATGAATGCCATTTCACGTGTGGGAAAAAGCATACGCATGGTTTTTGTGCATACTCATCATTTATTCATCCAGGCCCTTGGGCTCTGTGTCTGAGACGATAAACAGTGCACACTGGATGAACCCCCGCGAGACCCTGCGTCACTGTTATTGATATACTTTCCTCTCCTGCGAGTGTGCGAGGGTCCTCTAGTGTCCGGATGATGCAAATTTTATCACCGGGGGTGGGGGGGTGTATGCCCTAAAAATAAGCTGCAAAGGCACCAACTGCGCACGCATCCTTCAAGTGGAATTATAATTATTAGAGTACAAACAACAAAACGTCCACGCTATCCACAGCTGCCCACGTGCATGTCCAACAGAGTATAATCCAGGCATTGGGCGACACTGAGCCTGGACATGTGCTCATGCGATAAAAGAACAAGCTTAGGCCCATGCACCTGCATGTTAAAGAGAGACAGCTGTTTTCTAGAATAAACAACGTAAGTCTTTGGAAAGCCGGCTGCGATGGTCATGAGAAGATGTTTGAAGTTTTTTTAATGAGTGTGGAGTTTTACGCTTAGTTTGGCCTTAAATGTTACAAAAGGCCCGCTTTTTTTTGTTCTCTTGCATCAAATCCCTTCTTAATTGCTCGCGAGTCTCTGAATACACAAAATTCTTATTTGGCAGTTGTTATTTTCCTCAATCAGTAAAAAGGAAACAGTATCAACAAGGTTGACAGCTACAGGGAGAAGGAGTTGCAGTTAATTTCAAATCAGTTCTACTTTTCTTGTTATGGGCTTGTCTGTTATTTTAGCCTCCTTTCTCTGTTGTCCTCACTCAGCCCTCTCACTCTCCTCTTTTCTCTCCTGCTTGTCTCTAATCTTACCCAAGCTGTGCCTGGGAATTATTTGAATAATCCCCTAATTTACAGCATCTGCTGTGCTTTAATAGGGCTCTCTTTAATTAGGGTCTACTTGCATGGAGATTTGGGGCTAAGGTCTAGAGTGAGAGTGCAAGGGGGGTGTTGTGGGTGGAGCAGAGGCAGGAGAAATGTGGACGAAACGTGGAAAAAAATGGACAGTATTTAGTTTTGGGAAACACCTTTTTTGATACAAAAATACTAACTGGCATTTTTTACAGACTCGGCTAAAGAAATGGGACTAATTGGAATTTTTGTCCCAGGCTAATTGTAACAAAGTGACAAAAGATTTAATTTAAAATTAGTTCTTCACTAAGTTTTCTGTCACGTGTAGACAAAGATGGGTTCAAGGAACTGTTACACGAGTTGACTTGAAAACAAAAAAAGACAAGAAAGTCTGACTTCTTGGAAGCAAAATTTTGCATTGTACTGTAATTCATTAATTGACTAATTTTTTTAAGGTCTTCATCTCCAGGTAATACAGTACAGTGCTGTGAGAAATTACTGTATCTTTCAATTCATTGTCACCAGACTGGCTTTAATTCCCTCAAACTTTAGCTGTCTAACTGTGAAAATGATTTTATTCATCACTTTTTCTGGTCATCATATTTTGTCATCGTTCTTGTCATGATTTATATTGTCTCATTCTCCTGAGGGATAACTCTTGTAGGACTGCTGCTCTCTCTACCTCCGACAGGGACCCCTAATAGCAGCCATCAATCTTAATATGTTTAACACTATTGATCAGCACAACAAACTGCACACAATCACACCACCGGAAAGCCAAACAAGCCTGCAACACAATCAGAGAAGGCCATTATATTCTTATCAAAACTGTTGTGTAATGTGAGAGGGGCAGAGTTCACATGTTTAGCTGTTAGAAAAGCAAAGAAAAGGTTGGTAATTCCCTCTAAGAAAAATTACACTCAAAATTGAAGTGGACACAATGCTTAGTTTGTATAAATTTTAGCTAATCTCTGTGTTTTTTCAATGCCATCTGTGCACAAAGGCCTCATACCTTGGTGTTTGATTCAATTACAAGACTATGACTCATTCTCCGTCTATATGGAGCAGAGTCACACTGCGCACTGTGTTAGCGGTGTGGTCCTGGAAATGTAGTGTCAGTCTGTTGAGTGGTTTACCAACTGCTGTGTTTCAAGCTGAGATTTGAAGGGATTTAATTTTGTTTTCATTTTAGTCGTCCGCTGATATTTATTAACCACAAAAATCAGATTTGTAGGTGATATCACAAAAAAATTAAAAAGGCAAACAGGGCCTTTTTCTTCTCAAAATGGAGAGTGAAGCTGACAGAAAAAAATAAGAGGATCGTACACATGCAAATTGCCTTATAAATCTTATTACCCATCTAGTATATTGGTTGGAGTACTTGTCATATAAATGATCAATCAGTTTGGATTCTCAGCTTCACATTCATGTGAACATCTGGTACTTCTGGGCTCAGGTGGCAGGTGTTGCACCTCAGCTCATGCTTTTGCTCCTGCAGGTTCTGATGCTCATGTGTCAGCGTGAAGCATTAATGGAGGGAAATAAATGTGTGTGTGTGTGTGTGTGTGTGTGTGTGTGTGTGTGTGTGTGTGTGTGTGTGT
>NW_024582420.1:1494523-1501771 GCF_018398535.1 Haplochromis burtoni
GTGTGTGTGTGTGTGTGTGTGTGTGTGTGTGTGTGTGTGTGTGTGTGTGTGTGTGTGTGTCAGAGGCAGATAGACAAGACCAGGTGTAGCCCTACGTATCGTAAGTGATAAGCATCACACACCACAAACCAAAGCCTGATAGCGGGACTGGTGAGAAAGAGGTGGGGGGGCTAGTGGGGCAGGGAGCTAATAAAATATCACATCTGCATTAAAATGCCAAGTCCAGGGTCCCAGCACACGGCCTGCTTTTTCAGGGATACCTATTTAAAGGCCGTGGAAGCACGGACTCTGCACGCCGTTATAGCGGCGTACATGTACACCATCTCCATTATTTATGGGTCTCATCTCTGGTTTACTGAGTTGGGGGTGGGGTGGGCACTGCAGTCATCACTGCCGCTTCGAACAACATGTGCTTAATGATGTCACAGACTTGAGAGGACCCGAGGGGGTGGGGAGAGAGGTGCGATGAAGAGCTGGGAACGGTTAAAATGTGGAGTGGGGCGGGAGGGTGGCCGCAGGCAAATGGAAGGAAGGGCAATGACATTACAACATAGGGGTTCACCGGAGAAGCTTTTTCACGACAGCTGCTGTTTTGAACAGTACTGCAGGATATCTGCCCCTCTGCTAGCATCATTAGCGCTGTCATATCACTGAACACCCACATGTGACCACAGGTGCTTGGAAATCATGAACATTTCTCATCTGGCTGCCTGATTTAGTTGTTGCAGTTGGAGATGCCAAAAAATAAGGCAGTTTTGGGCAGTTTTTAGTAATGGTGTTAATTATTATCTGTGGAGTATTTGTGTGAGTGTTTCACAGAGCGATAAAGAAATGGATCATTACTTGGGGCTATTAGCCAAAACTTCACCAGTAGGGTCATTTCAGTAATCACCGTTTAATCTACGTTTCTTCATTAGATAGATACAAGCTGCTCACATGACAGAGCTAAAAATCTGCTATCGAAACGTTGAAGCCATTGTACTTGGTTTTCTCATTTAGCATCATCATCATCGGCCCTCAAGTCTGATAGTCAGCGATGGTATATTTTCACTTGCTTTCATATTTCATCCTTTGTGCGTCTTTGTGGGAAAGCGGGGGTGACATTTTTTCCTTTCAAAGAGATTTTCATGTTAATTTCGGCCCGATTCCGATTTATTGTTATGCGACTTCATGGTAAATTGTGCAACACGCAGCAGGACAGTGCCAGTCACTTTTGACAAGATCTGATTTACAGCTTAGCTCCTTGTTTCACATTTCCTCTCTGTGACCTTCCCTCATATTACTCCCTCAATCATTCTTTTGTGGTTGTCACCGAGAAACTGTCAAACATATGTTCGAGGAGTGATCTCCTCACTGTGCGCCTGTGTATGGATTTCCATTTAGTATGCACCCCAACCATTCTTTCCCCTATTGCAGTAATTAGACCTGCTCCATTTAAGCCGGCGGCGTCACGCTGGTAGTGGACAGTCTTTAATCATGTGAGAGTGTCTGTCAACACTTAGCAGAGCAGGAGATAGACAAACAATGGCAGAACAGGTCTTGTTGGAGGTGTGTGTTTGGATGAGTAAATGAATTGTTGTTGTCTACTGCTTTTATTGTGCTTTGAGCACAAGGAGGAGGTTTGATAGGGTTGTGTGTTTGGATGTCTTCGTATGCGTTTGCTATAGCTTTGCTAAATCACGTTGATCTGCTTCTGCAGCATACAAGTCAACTAAAGTGCAGATTATAAATGGCTGTTTTTCTTTAGAGTTAATCAAATTCTCTGCCGCATGCATTCATTTGTGGGTGTGACCCCGCTGTGATTTTTGAAATTGTGTCTGATTTTGCGAGGGTTCAATAATAGGAGGACTGTGGGCCTCTTAGAGAGACTATGTTTTATGCATGAGGGCAAAGGGTGGGGCCCGTTAGGGGGTTGTGTCAGTGGACACACACAACAGCCAGATCAGCAGACACCCTGACTACTTGGCAGAGATGCACAAGAAAGACTTCTATAGACACTGGTCCTCCTTTGTCCTGCAGCATTCAAGTGCCTCAGTGTTCCCAGTACACACGGACAGTGCACACAGCTGTGTGCGTGCATGCCTGTATCTTAATTTGAGACTTTATTCCAGGACAGCGCTCGTCTTGCATCATATCGGTCACCTTGACCTTCTTGTTTTCCGCACATTGTTTTTCTGAAGGATTTCTAGCCATTTCACCTAAGCGTCCTTCATCAGCAGTGGCAGCACCTTCAGGGCTTTAATTCAGTGCCTTCTGCCAGTCTTTCTGCCCCAGGCTCAGTATGACAGCAGGCCAGGGCAGAACGTATTGTTGATTGCTTTTGTCTAGAAATGAAGTGCAAGCCCATAAAAGTGTTTCTATGGGGCCACTTGAAATATACAATAATAACTTCTGACAACTTTACAGTGGGTTTTCATCATTTTATAAACTGAAGTGTTCCCAAGCTTGCAGTTTACTGTGTCAGAAGGAAGAATTGAAAAAAAAAGAGCTGAAATGGACCATAATGGTGATTTGGTGATAAAATACTTCCGATGCTCTCTGTGACTTTAAAGCCACGTATGCTTCAGAGTGATGTTACATTTATTAGGTAGGGCATTGTGAGAGCCGTGTGGCCCTTTGAGACTGACGAACAAACTGAATTACCCCAGTAAAAATGGACCGCTGCTTTTGTGAGGCCTTATCATTTCTTAAGAGAAATGATTTCACATGGTATCTTCAGAGAAATATGCTACAGCTTCATAAGTCATGGCTTATGAAGAGCGAACTACTGGAAGAAAAGTAGATTACCATGGTTTAATTTTCATTAGAGCGCCATGCATCTATTCCAAGATCTAAGGTCAAGTCGTGTTTGAGAATGCCACGCTTCTCATTAAGCTCTGAAATGTAATAATCACAGTGTTGCAGCCGCTGGTATAAAGTAGTGCTTCTCTAAATGAAGTATCCACTCTCTCTCTGTGCTCTCATCCTTCAGCATCAGTGGTTAAGGTTTGTTTTCTTCATTTCTATATGCATATTTTAAACTATACATATTTCTTTTCTGGTTCTGCACAACAGGAAAACCTTGACAACATTCAAAGTGCACACAGTCCGTAGTTCAGTACAACAAAGTTAATGCTACACCAGCCCAAGAAGTCAGAGAAAGAACTACCAGACAGCAACCAAGCATAAATACGCTTATTAGGTATTGCTGCCTGCAACATAAAGGTCCTGCAAGTAATAATTTAATGCAGGCTACATGTTGGAAGGGGGTGGGTGGGGGTCTTATGAAATAATAAGGGGTCTGTTCCCGTTGTTATGCTAACAGTTTTCGGAGAAACCCCTCTTCCTCCAAGTTAATTATGGTTGACATTTAAATGCACTTCTGTTGAAGAAGGTGGGAGAATTGTGGAAGAAGAGGGCCTCTCTCTAATTGAGTTTGTTGCTGGCTCCACCTTCGATGCCGCCTTTGTTCTGCAGGGAGTGGATATGTGAACTGCAGCTGAATGAGGCTCTCTGTGGGGATATTGATACTAGCTTGGCTATATGGTGCTGGCCTTATCTATGTTGTCTTTATTTGCGTTAGCATGCATTTTGGAAACATATGTTTCTTACCTGCATACAAAATGTTTCATCAGCTGCATATGAATGACAGGCACAGTGGCAGCAGAAAGATGTATCACATCCTCTCAAGCAGGTTGCATGCTCTCACAGAAATAGCTATGCTTCTACTTCTTGAATGTGTTTCATTGTGTTGTTATTTGTAGGATTGTTTTCTTTTACAAAAGCTTCCTTTTACACATTTGTAGTGATGTCAGAAACGTTCTGCTTGTCTCTGAATTGGCTTATGTGAAATAGTAAGGTTAGCAGGTAGGTTAAAGCTCTCAACAATGAAGTGCATTTAGTGAATCAGTGCCATTTTGTGCAAAAACCCAAGTATCTCTGTCAACAGTTGAAGTGTGGATTTTCCATGAAATTGTAATACTTGCTCTTTATTTGTGAAAAAGCAACACACTAAAAATAAATATAAATACTAAAATAAATTTCCCTAGCAGAAAATGTGCCAGTTGCTCCAAGCATGTTGCAGCAGTCCTTTGGTAGATATTCTGTCTCTTTATGTAGTCCAAGATTGGTTCTCTGATGTTGGGATCTGTGGGGGCCACGCCATCTGTTGCAGCGCTGCTTATTTTTTCTGTAAGCAACTGAGCTTATTGCTCTGTAGCTGTTTTGTGAAGCTATGACCTAATATTTCAACTGCTCCTCTTTCTATCTCACAGCCATGGCAGATTTCCACGTCCAACCCGAGTCGGTGCACGCTGAGGAGTCCGGCGTGGCCAGATTCCAGTGCCAGATTCACGGCCTGCCAGAGCCGGTCATCAGCTGGGAAAAAGACAGCCGTCCAGTGGACACCAGTAATGAGAGGTTAGATCAAAATACCACTTGGGCTTCTTGTTTTAAGAAACTGCAGCACTTTGGTTAAAGGTGCCAAGTCTCGTGATTTTTTTCTGTCTTTTAGGTACACTCTCCTGCCCACAGGCGTTCTCCAGATCACAGGAGTGCGTGAGGAGGACAGTGGAAGGTTCTGCTGTGTGGCTCATAACAGTGCAGGAGTGAAACACAGTGCTGAGGCACTCCTAACAGTTTCCGGTTGGTATCTATAGTTGAGCACGCATCTGAGTAAACCTCTGGTTTTTTGTTTGTGTGTTGTCATTTGAGGAAAGCCTATGTCCTCACTGTAAATTGACTTTGGTTTAAATGAGCTTTCTTTATTCGGATCTTTAGTTTTCTGTATCACTGATCAAATACAGTCACTTAATACGCCTCTGCTTATCTGTATAGCACATTTCCTAGACTTTTCCAAACCTATTGTCCTGCTGCCAGATCTAAGAGATACAGCATATTGAGCTAATGCACTTGGAGAAATCCAATTAAAAGAAGCTATCCATCATGCTCATTCCAATCTTGAATTCTCGTCTCCCTTTTCCCTTCAGGCTCTCAGTCATCTGTTTACAAAGAACCTGTCATCGTGGTCGGTCCAGAAAACCTAACCCTCACTGTTCACCAAACGGCTATCTTGGAGTGTGTTGCCACTGGATACCCTCGGCCCATTGTGTCATGGAGCAGACTAGGTGAGAAAAAAGTCCTGATCAGATCAGACCTGGCGTTCTTGTTTGTGTGTTTGAGAGATTAGGTGGCATCTGTGTGTTCTGTCTTCCACTGTGAAGTATACAGAGCCAGATTGATATATCAGTCGATACTGGTTATTCACTGATATGTTGGCATCAGCATTTATGGCAGCTGATAAATCGAAACTTAAAAAGTTTAACAGCATGTGCAAACAAGCTGATCCTTGCATAGTTTTTCATACTATATCAGATATTCATGTCAGATTTTTAAATCACCAAATATCGGTATCAGTATCGGTCAGTAAAATTCCTATATTGGTCATACTCTACTAGAATATATTTGTTACAGCACAGATCTATTGTGTACACATGAGGCAGTGGGATTGAAGATTAAGTCTTAGGGCTAAACATGATGTTCGACTCTGTTGCTTCGTGTCCTCACGATGCTAAAACCTCCTTGGAAGCAGCGGAGAGCCTCTGAGTAATTGCTGCACAGACAGCTCTCTTCATGCGGATTTTTCCTTTTCTTGACTACCACTCAGATTCTGTCGTGAACAATTTTTCAATCTCCTATCTGTTTACTTTACTTCTCATTCAATCTGATTTTCTGTTCCAAATGTAAATCACAGCCCCTCCCCAGCATCTGGGTGTAATCAGATTGCCAGTATTGCCTTACACAGTGTTACCAGAATGAAATGCTAACACGATGGGATTTGTATGTATTAGATTACAGCAGGGAGGCTAGGATAAGCCGCATAATGAATCTTATAGTTTCACATCAGTCACTCCTTAATGCCAGAGTTGGTTTGCTGCTATTCATTGAACAGCGGCACCACGGCCTCCTAGGTTGTGCTCTTTTTTTTTCTGACACTAAGTTAATTAGTCTCTGACAGGGAGAAAGTGATGGCAAAGCCAGAGAGAGAGAGGAATATAACAGGAAAATGCAAGAAAAGAACAAGACTGCTTCTGTTAGGACAACATCCCAGTGCGATAATGAAAAAAATGCGGAAGCAGAAGAAGACGAACACGTGTCACACAAGTTGGAGACATTTATTAGATCTCAATGACTTGTCGTGATGAATTGCATTAATTACATGTATTGTCTTCATTAGGCATCGCCACATAATTGCACATTTACTAATTGAAGCTGCGGCATTTATTACACGAGCCGTGTGTGTGTTGGCTGGTTTGAAGATTCAAACGAACTCAAAGGATTTTTTTCATCACTTCTGATGAATTGAATGGTGAGCTTGAGATGTGATGAGGTTTGGTCTGTGTGTTTGCTGTGATGATTTCCTTTTGCAGTTTAGGCCTGGTGATCATATCTGATTTAAAAGCAAAACCTGGTGTGCAAAATCTCTGTGTTGTTACAGGGCTTGTCCATTTCTCCTCCTGGGTTCCTTTTCTCTCTGTCATCATGTTTGGTGTCAGTGTAGTTGTCTTTTGGTCGTTTCCTGTTGTACTCCAGTAGCTGGGTGTCTCCTGCGTCATGATCTGGGTCACTTTCTGTTTGTTGTATTCACCTGCATTTATTAATTTCATCTTGTCACCCTTTTGTAGCATTATCTGTTTGTGCAGCCTTCTTCCTTGGCTCTATGTATGTTTTGCTTTCTGTTTTACCTGCACTTCTTTGGAGTTTTAGGTTTTGGACCTGTTGTATCACCCAGAATAAAGGCTTGCTTTGATTTCATTGTTTTACATTTCATGACAGTATGTGTCATCACTACAGTTTGGCTGAAGAAACCAAAATAACAGTTGCAAGACAAAGGTGCTCATAATGCCTACACACTTGCACTAGCTACACAGTAATAACATGTTTTTGCCACATTGATAAGGCAGTGTATATAAAATTTAAAATATTATAAGATTTCATGTACTCTTGATGAATTAAGACATTCATCAACTCGTTGTGTAGACACACTAGTGAGATATTCATGTCACATATGGCTGTAATGTAAAATACACACCATTATATAATCTAAGTATCTTTCAATTCAATTCAATTCAATTCAATTCAATTTTATTTATATAGCGCCAAATCACAACAAAAGTCGCCTCAAGGCGCTTCATAGATACAGAGAAAAACCCAACAATCATATGACCCCCTATGAGCAAGCACTTTGGCAACAGTGGGAAGGAAAAACTC
>NW_024582420.1:1503768-1536415 GCF_018398535.1 Haplochromis burtoni
CGGAGGGCTTTCTTATAAAGCAGCAAACTATTTCTCCAGGCTAAATGATGATCCTCTAAATTTGATCTTTGATACAAGCACATTTGTATGTGCAGTAATGGGATATATTATCATGCACAATATACACACAAAATCATGAGTCTGGTAATCATTTTTGTCATCATATAATTTGATTAGGCCAACATATGCCACAGTGTATTGGTTTGGAGTATGCCATTATGTTTTCAAAGTACGCTTTTACAGTTTTTTAGTCTTTTTTTTCACTTAGATAAGTGGTGATCATACTGTTATCGTCAGCAACAATTTTACCACCACAGAGGACTCTGAGATCTGTAGTCCCATAGACCATCATCTCTCATTTGTCTTGCAACCAGCAGTATGTGATAGAAGGCTATTCTGATGGCAGTTTCAGTATTCCACAAAACTCTTGGTCATGTGGGTCACGACAGTAAACTTAAACGTTTGTGATGGGCATTCAACATCATATATCTTAGTCCTTAAAAATGAAACTAACAATATGTTTTCACAGTCTTTTGCTAATAAAACCTTAAAAAAATAATTTGTTGATAATCCTGATTAGCAAATTCATTTTTAGGCTTAGTGGCATTATTTTGCTAATGTGCAAGTGAATTTCAGTCAAACTCATTATCCAAAGTAACCTTTCTGTTGAAAAGTGACTTGCTTTAGGTTTGAAGATAAGGGACGAACCCAAAAGTATTCACTGACTATTGACCACATAGTTAGCATTTCTGACTGGAGCTCCTTTGTCCGCTGTGGTACCTGTCTCCCTTCCCTCCATTCCTGGCCTTTCAGTGTATCATATCTGGAACGTACAGGCTTACAGGCTGCAGATGGAACTCACAGATGGGATTAAAATGCCCCTTTGGCCCCATAGCTAACATCATAGGCAGACTGAAGCCATTGTTGGAGTTGACACTGCAGATAAGGGAGCACAGGAAAGTGTGTGAGCTTATCATGTAATTACAGCAAAAGCAGAGAGGAGGCTGCTATGGATTGTGTAAGTAGATATAAGATTAGAAGTTACAGTTAGAATTTCTGGTCCCAGACTGGCAGCTGAAACATTTCCAGTGCCAAGAAGCAAACCAGCTTAAAAGAAAATGTACTCTGAGGATTTTTCAGACAAATTCCTGAAAAAGGTGAATGTTTCAACTGGAGCATAAAAGTTTTAATTAGCTGAACATCCGTTAGGGAGAAGCAGAAAAGCAGCATTGATTTACTGTAAAGCACCCAAAAGCCAGATGATTCTCACTGGAAGCTATCACAAAGTCCCAATTAAGTTTTAAAAATTGCAGCGTGTACATGACTCAAACACAAACTCACTGACCTTTCTCGGTGTATGGTGTGCTGGCAGCTTTATCACATTATAGTCCTGAGGAACGCACGCTGTGAGCGCTGCATCCTTGGGGGGACAGAAATAGCGCTGCTTCTGTCAGCTCGTGGCCGTAAACTTGCATGATGTTAATTAGATGTCTTGCTAGTGATTTACACCCACTCTGATCTTTACTATAGTTCAGTTGACCCCCATCTAACATAAACACCCACTGTGCCCATATACCTGGTTCTTTTTATGCTGACTTCCATAGATTCTTACTCATCCTTCTCAACTGTTTTCTTTTTCTCTCTCCCTGATTAGATGGCCGTCCCATCGGGGTGGAGGGAATCCAGGTGCTCGGCACAGGAAACCTGATGATCTCAGATGTTGGTGTGGAGCACTCCGGGGTCTACGTATGTGCCGCTAACAAACCAGGGACCCGTGTGCGCAGGACTGCTCAAGGACGTCTGGTGGTCCAAGGTGAGCTCTGGATAAAAGCAATGACATTTTTTTTTCAGTTGGGTGAAACTAAAAGCACCTGCGAAACATCCTGGGGAACGTGACGAGGTACAGCTCAGCACTATGTGGGTGGATCAGGCAACATGATTACTGTACCATGACTGAAAGCACCTCAGTTTTGCTGCATTGATAAACAAGTGCTTTGCTCCTGTGCCACCAGCGTGTTTTATGTAGGTGGTCTTTAGTTTAAAACCCTCATACTGATCTAGTGGTTGGTGCAGATTTTTCAGGGAGAAGGTTTTGAATGATTTTCCCCCAAAGCAAAGCAAAGCATACCAAAACATTTCAGGCTGATTTTTATTTTGCTACCTTCCAAGCAGTAATTATCGGCTATTTCTGGTATACCAAGCATACTTTTACACCTTTTTGTGCCACCAGCAAGATACAAGACCACTAAAATGTCTGCTTGTTGCTCAGAGCTAGAGTCTGTATGGTAGGCATTACAAACATTTCACAAAGAGTTCCGACTCTCAGCTTTTGCAATTTCAGTCATAGTTTCAGGTTTCAAATCCTCAACACTCTGTTAGGAAGAGATAAAAAATAAATAACTGCAGAGGTTTATTTGAATCATCATTTCTTTAATATTGGAGAACAAAAACACAGAGCAAAATAGATTTGCAGCATCACACCGAGAAGCAGACAGTCCTGCAACATCGGCTTTTGTGGTCTCTGAAATACACTTTAGGGACCAGGCGCAGTTTTTATCAACCCTAGGAAGTTATCATGTACAGTATATTGCATTTGTGGAGGCACATGTGATTAGATCTTTTGTGGCAAATAGGTTTTTTTTTTTTAGATAGAATGAACAAAGATTGTTTTGTATTTGGAGGCACTGAGCACAGAGATACTTGATGATTAGAGATGGGACTCTGGAGAGTCAGGGGACGGGTACCGTGAAGCAGGATTTGGGGTTTAGCGAGGTTAAGAGGCTATGTTGGAGATTACAGATCAAGTTGTATCAAAGCATAGCCTACTAACTAATCAGGTCTGTGACACCATTCCTAGAAGATCCTATAGACCATGCGTGCATATTTTCAGAGGAGCTCTAGTTTTTTTTTTTTTTTAGAAACTCTTTAAACCCCTTTTCATTTTTCCTGACAAGCATCGTTAAGAGATACAGATTCTCAGCCTTTCTGCTTGCTTTGCTGCAAGCAGTTTCAGAGCAATTTCATTGTCTTGTAATGTAATGGACTTGCATTTATATAGTACTTCTCTCGTCTTGCTGACCACTGAAAGCACCTTAGACTACAAAGTGCTTGTACTTGTTGGTCTAAGGTGTGCAAGTCAGCCTTCACAGCCATTATAATTTGCTAGTCCTGCCCACTTTTACAGGACATTGCAAACCTGGCTTGATTTGCCCAGTCGAGTTTGCCCTGTTTATTCGATTCAGGTTGGTGAGGTTTAGTGAAGCCACGTTATAAAAATTGTTATACTACAGTCTGAGCTACAAAAATGAGATGCACACTGTGGGCACTTCTGGGAAATTCTATAAATATAACCATCAAATTTAAATTAGAGAATGACATATGGAGATATGATTTGCAGATTTTAGATGCCACACTAGAAGGATAAAAAAAAAACCAGCAACACGGATTCTTTCTTCTTTGTTTGTTGGTTTTCAAAACGCCTAGAAATTGATTTATTGTGTCTTTGTTTTGGCACTGGTATCCTCAGCTCAAAAGCCGCGCCTTCATGTCTGCAGCTTTTTAAAATTCTTCCGCGGTTCTTCACAGGCTCTGCAACAAGAGACAATGCCTCTGCAGTATTGTATCTGCAAGCCTTTTCTTCACTCAAATGACACGTATAATCAGTTTTTTTTTTTAAATAACAGGCCATTAGCATTCAATTTTAGATTTGTTTGTTTTATAACACAGTTGTGTGAGTCTCACAGGAGATAAATATGCAGATTTTCTACAATAAATAAGAAGTAACACCATCATCTGGTGAAAGTGGTAAACCCATAGCACCTCTCTTTTTTTCTTCTCAATATACAATACAATATACTGGGTACTATAAGATACGCTATATATTTATGCATCATTTTGGGAATGATTACATCCAAATTCAAAATATCCTATAATAACATATCTTTGATTTGCCAGTCTTACGTGTAGGTGTTCCTGTAGTTATAGTCATTAGTTTATTTGTACTAGCTGATTACACACTACTGTATGTACAGGTTATGTGAAAACAAGACAAATCAACTCTTAATACATCCTATAAGTCTTTTTAAAGAAAATATACTTTATGTAATGTGGGGAACTTTAATATTAGACAAAAACTTAAAGGTCAATAATCTGTTGCTCTGCCACAGCATGCAGAAGAAATATAGTCCTTTGAAGTTTCATTCTCTGTGTGCTTTCTAACATTTTGATTGAAATGTTGTTGTTCTTTTCATCTATTCTCCACAGAGCTGGAGCCAGTATCATGAAGGTGTTTGATGTTAGTGTTAAGAGACAGGTGCTTTTGACCAAAAGGATATGGCAGGTGTGGGCTGCCCTGTGCATTAATTGCCACCAAGCAGGAAACATCCAGTGTCTGCCTCACTCACATATTGATCAGACGGACCATACTTTGCTCCAGCCTATAGCAGCATCGATCGCAAACAATATTTCATTTCATCTGCTTGTCAAGTCTGCGACGAGCCCCTCACCTGCTAAGGATAAAAAGATGTGGACATTCATGATGTGCTGCTGTCTGTTTTTGGTTTCTGTTATTGATTTAAGGAAACAACAAATGCCTTATTAACTACACATAAACACATGTGTTAGAACTGCTCCGTTATGATGGAATAGTGTGCTTTAATTAGTAATTCTCATTATTCTATAGATAATAAGCTACTATAAGAGGGCTTCAGTGGCTGTCACTGATTAGGAACTTCAATAAGCACAAAGCTAAGAAGACAGTCACAGTTTAAAAAAGCACTTACACAGTAAACAAGCTGGATTTATGTTGGCTCCTTTGGGGTACAAAAAGAGAGAAGAGAGAAACAAAGAATGAAAGAGTAAAACTGTAGCGGCCAAAGAAGCGAAAAACAAGCGTAAGATGGATAGCTGGTGCTCACGGTCTTACCCCACACCCTTACAGGTGCAAATCAATGCCTTCCTGAGCTCCCTCTGACCTTCACCTTCAAGTCAGCCCTCAAAGCACACAGCAAGTGTGCACAAAACAGACAATGAAGCTGGGAAGGACTGAGATGAATGAAAGGACCATCTCACGCTGTCAGCCCCCCTCATTCAAGTGCCTAACGGCCCCTTAGCTTTTCCACTGGGAAGAATGAAAATGCTTACATTGAGAAAGTGTCAGACAACATTTTATTTATTAGTGTTGGAACAAGAAGGAGGGCAGAAGAGCGGGGAAAACAAAATAAACAGGGATTCAACTTGACAACCGAAAGTGTGACAGATCTTTTAAAGTTGACCTGTTTGACTTGTTCCTAGTATATATATTTTTTTATTTTTTTGTCAAATAAAGGCACATAGAGTGGTGGATGCCCACGTTATATATGGCCAAACTTTCAAATAAGGCCAGCGTATGTGTAAGACCCTATTTCGAGGGATTTTTTTCCCACTCTTGGCTGTATGATGTCAGTAGAAGCAGGATGTGGTTAATATGTTTATCTCAAGCGTACAGCTCTGGCCAGCGCAGCGCCTGTTTAAAACCTTCTGTTTGCTAGAGGCAGTCAAACAGAAGACACGGTGAACTGAGGGTCATCAAGGGCCAGTATAGGATAAATAAGGATTATACAAAAAAGTATATCATGTAAATGTACACTAATAGATGCCAAGAATTAAAAATATGCATAAAAATGAGCATATTAGGTCCATTTTACAGGAACTATGGCTCATGACCGCTTTAAAAAAAAGACAGGAAAGTCTAGCTCCATTGGAAGCAAAATATTAAGACGTGACTAAAGACTTTTGCACAATACTGTATTTCTTCATTCATTCCTCTTAGTTTGGACTTTTAATATGTAGCCCTCAATACTCCATATATGTCATAAATGTGCTGTCCCTAAGAGAGCCAGCTAAAATTACTTAACCTATTTAAAACAAGTGCAGCCTTTTTTTATAAACAGTAATCTGTTGCACATTACTCATTACCTTTTTTAATACTTTTTTTTAAGCAATCTTATAATCCCATCAAATTATAGGTCCAAAAGTTTCTCTTTAAGAGTCACCTCTCTGATTCAGTCACTTTGATCTCACGGTATTTGTGTTCAAGCTATTTCAGGTTTTCTCAGGTTGCTCATCCTCCCTTGATGATGATGAAGAAAATGACAGGGACAGAAAAAAAAGGTGGAACAGTGTGGTATTTTTACTAAAGGCATCATGATACGCCTCCAGTAAAGGCATTATATAAACCCGCGTATATATAATACCATCAAATTTTCTCGGCTAATGTTGTCATAAATAAATTAGGCTGTCAGATCACTTACAGCTGTTGGGACAATTATAAGCACAGAGGAGATAATTCAAAAGCACCAACGTAGAAAATTATAATCCAGCAGGTATAATTTTAATTACTCTTTAAATTAAAATAGAGCACCTGCCATTTTGAATAATGAATAATGGCTGGAAGCCTGAATCAAGTGATGAGAGCAGATATGATAAAAACTGAACTGCTGTTTTAAGGCAAATTACTCTTAAATTAGTCTTATGGCTTTATCTCGCTTTCCTGCTTCCCCCTTTTCCTGCATCTGCATTGATCTGGTGTCTATCATAATCCTGCCAACTGACCCTGAATTATATCTCTACAGCAGTATTTATACCATTCATGCATACACTAGGCTTTCATATTTTCCCTTCCTCATTCTCACCCTTTGGCTTTTTCTTTTTCTGCACCTCTTAATTCTGCCAAAATTGTATTTCTATTTTTCTGGCACCGATCTATCCAGCAACATCTTTTGCTTGACGGATTGAGGTTACTCGATCTGATTCTCAGTCTGCCTTCTCTTACAGCTCCAGCAGAATTCGTTCAGCCTCCACAGTCCATCGCCCGCCCCGTCGGCACCACCGCTATCTTCACCTGTCAAGCGCGGGGTGAGCCTGAGCCGCAGCTCACCTGGCTGAAGAACGGGCAGATTCTGGAGCCCGGGGGGCACGTCAAACTCAGAAACAACAACAGGTAAACAAAAAAACAAAAAAATTAACTTTAATCATATTCAAATTTATTCATATATACATAAATGCTCACAGAGGCACAGAGCTCTGTAGTAAGACAGTTTGCTCAGTTTTTGCTCATTCTGTCAGAGGTTTTCTACAAAATGGTCCCTTTTGATACCATAAATTTGTTTAAACAGCTGTTTGTTTCCTCACCTAAAACTTTAGGCAGTCCAACAAAAATGTCAAGTGCATTTCCTCCCATAGAAATTGCCACTTGAACCATGTACAACAACCTACAGAGGATCTTATTAACTCATATTAACTTATTTATAGCTTAAAAACCCCCGCATATGCTTATGATATTCTATTTACATGAAAAACAAAAATGACAACCCAAAAACTCTTCTTAAAAATGATCTGTAACGAATCTGTCACATGTTACAGCGATTTCATTAAGTCATCATCATCTGGGCTGTTACATAACGTGATAACTGCATTTATCACAGATCAGATTTCTTTCTTTCTTTCCAGCCGTCACTTACAAAGCTGCACCCAGCTAACAGGACTAATATGGTTGTCAGTATTAATTGCTATTGCCTTGATCTGATCATTGGCATCATCAAATGCTCATTTTCACCACATTTGTGTTGCTTCTATAACGCAGCAGCTGCTGGAATACGCTCCTGCCAAGGCGTGAGCCTCAATTTATTTTTGCGTCTTTATGTGTGTGCTGTAAAGGCTACATTTTACAGCAGAAACTATATATATATATATATATATATGTATATATATATATATATATATACTCCAATTATCCTTATATGCTGTTATTATTCATATTATACGAAATATGAAGTCAGTATGCAACAAAAAGAATCAATACTCACACTACATCGCAGTGAGTGATGCGAGCAGACACCTTCATCGCTCACACACACTGCTGTACTCCTACTTGCCTTCCACCAGTCTCTATTTGTCAGCGAGATGGACTGAGGGGCTAACAAAGAAGGAAAGAAGAGTGGGAAGATATAAATGGGAGGCCAGACTTAGATGTGGTGAAAAAGTGAGAAAAATGAATCTCACTTTGTGTTCAATAGAGAAGTGATGAGTTGGCAGGAAGAATAGATGAGACGAGAAAAAGAAAAAGGGTAGCCAGAGCATTACAGTATTTCTACTCTACACCATTACTGCATGACCTGCTGTTACATGAATCTTATGCAAACTATCTGATTGGTTAAGGAGGCAGGCCTCAGCTTGAGATCTCCCATTAGCTAATTACATCACAAACTCAGCTGGTTAAACAGGAATTGCAATCAGCTATTTAGAGAACCGAGCAGCTTGTTGTGCATCTTAAGACTCTGCACTGTCTGTCTGTCTGCAGTGTAATGTTAAACTCTTTCTGTTCAGGGAGTTTGTTTAATGAAAATCAAGAAATTCTCACATTTATAAAACAACTGAATCATGTTGAAATTTGTGCTTAGAAACTGAAAATTTTCTCTTTGACTGACAGATAACATATATAAACATATGCTGCAAGGCTCAAACAGTAGTAAATCCAGAACCTATATTATATGTTCCTTGTATAATTTTCCCCTCACAGATGCTGTATATTTGTTCGGTAGTTATATTTTGCTAAAATAATTTGGTGAGTGTAGGAGGGGAAAGTCCTTTATGCTGAAAAAATTATGAATTAGTCAACCTTTTATAATTAAACAAAAAACCTCTGTAAATGACATAGCCTGTATTGAAAAGATGGGTGTAGTCGTCTGCAGAGTGAAGCCAGTGCCTCAAGTCTGCATTCTTTATAGTGGCCAGCAGGGGGCAACTTAAATAAGATGGTAAAGAAAATTGTGAGACACATGTTTGACTTCTCCCTTGATTTACATCCTCTGTGAAGTCTTTCCTGGTGAGTTTATGGTCTTGATCACTTGGTTTAACTCCTACCTAGTAAAACACATTCAGGTCATAAAATCCTTCATCCTGTTAAAAGGGAGTTTTTCTTTCCCACCATCACATAGTCCTTGGTCATTGGGGCTCGTCTGATTGTCAGGGTTTTCTCCCCAAATACTAGCGACAACAGTCGCCTCAAGGTGCTATACGGTAAAGGTGAAGCTTTACCTTAAAGCACCTTGAGGCGACTGTTGTTGTGAATTGGTGCTATATAAATAAACATGGACAGAACTGAATTGAAGGTTATGTCTACATTTAAGATTAATCATGCATTAATTGCCAAGATTTGATGATGTGGAGAAAAATTCTGAACACTTTTAGATTCATTAGTCAATCTCTGGATATTTAAAAGAACATTTTTTAGTCATAATTACATAAGATTACTCATCTACTGCACTCATTATATCTCATGTGTATACATTTGAGGGGAAAAGGGTAAAAATACATGTGACTTTCCCACTGAGGTATAAACATCTTGCAGATTTTAGCTGTATATTAAATTCACTCAGCTGGCAATTCACAGTGGGGTGAGTTTTACCGAGAGCCTGAAAGACCATGTAGTGCAGGGGTGTCAAACTCAAATACACAGTGGGCCAAATTTCAAAACTGGAACAAAGTCGCGGGCTAACGTTAATATTTATTGAAAAAAAAATCTTCCTCCAGATATAAGAATGAATCTTTTCTTATGGACTCAAATAAGTTTTGCTGAAAAACTGAATATGGAACAAGCAAAGCTTAATACTAAACAATATATATATTAGCTGTATAATACCAGCAGGCCAGCTCTAATAGTAATTTGGTATGGCTTCGCGGGCCAAATGTAGTTAGGCTGCGGGCCAAATTTGGCCTGCGGGCCAGAGTTTGACACTTATGATGTAGTGCGTTTTCTGGAGGTCCTAAAAATATATATATGGGATCAGGCAGAATTTACCTGCTGATCCAAGCTAAAACAAATGATATATAATGATATGCAAATTCATTCAACAGCTCCGGGTAGCACAATTATTCTGTTTTCACAGATATGTACATATATATAGATATATTCAGAGGCTATCAGATAGTGTAGGCTTGAGTACACAATGCAACATACCTAGGAGAGAGATTTTAATTAATGTGTGTGGTCGGTGTAACAGTATATACACACACTGCCAACTCTCATGATGCTGACCTTCAAGAGCAAAGAGGGAAGGAAGGGGAATCGATTGTGCATTTCATTCATACACACGCACACACATTAATCAAAAAGCAAGTCTGTATGTGCAAAATAGCCCCACGGTGCATGCCATCATTCATTTTGCACTCACACATAATCCAACATGACAATTCACAAGTGTGATGCCCTTTACTCCTCAGCCGCACGAACGCTTTTCTCGCCAAATGCAGGAAACCGACGAGGCTGTGTCGGCAATATGCGGTGATGTCAGAAATAAGCTGATTGGCTGCTTCTGTAAACACGCGAGGCGTGTGTTCTTCCTGACACAACCCAACAAATGTGACACCACGGATACACACTGCCAGCATTATTATGAAGCCCCTTCATTATTAGTGTTTGCTGGCCAGCCTCCTGTGAAATATGCTATCTTGGTTATTTAAACCCTCTCAGAGTTGGATCATTATACATTGTTCTTACATCACCAAAGCTGCCGTGTGTGATCCCTCGACAAACACAAGCTGTGATCTCCGACAGTTTAATAATTGAGAGGTTGAAAGTCAGCCTGTTTAGTTTTACTGCAGTGGATGAAAATTAAATTCTCCCTTGTGGTAAAAAAAAGAGAAGAATGACAAAAATCATTAAATTTTAATCATTCAGATCGACTAACAATCCTTTTTCATCTGTTTAGAAAGTTATGTAGTAACTAAAAGAACATTTTCAATTGTGTGTGAGAGGCGTGGTGTATTTTCAAATTAATAGCCAACATCTGAAGGAACAGGGCACCACACAAACCTGGTCATTTTGTAGCAGAATCCTTTCAAAGGTTTTTTTTTTCTTTTCTTTTCTTTTCTTTTTTTTTTTAACTTTCTTTCACCAAGACCTGCCTTTCTTGTTTGCAGGCCCCTCTCTGTGCCCCACATCCCCCTTTCCTGCCCACTTTACAGCGAGCTCTGGCCTGAGCATTGGCCTTGAACTCTGACCTCGCCTGTAATCAGTCATATCCCTGGGCCCTTCCCTCCTCTCAGGCCACAGACAGCTCATCACTCCTCCCCTCCCCCCTTTCCCCGCCTCTTCCTCCTGTTCTCTCTTTGTCCCCAGACTTTTTTCTTCTTCTTCTTCCTTTCACTCTCACTGAATCCAGAATGGCAAAGCTGGCTTTTGATGGGGTGCTGCTCGGAGACAACGGAGAGTAAACACAGCCTTAGCAGCTGAACAACAGACCCAAAGCCCCACTGTCAGCTATCCCCCCCGGTCCACAGCCTTATCTGTCAATCTGTGAAGTGACCTTGAACTGATGAGTAAATGATGGTGTCAACCTGTCAGGACGGGACAGCTCAGTTCAGGAGCTCCAATGAGACAAGCAAGCAGTCCAAATTTAGGCCATACACCTCCCGTGTGTTTTCAACTCTGTCACTCGCTTTTCCCCTTCACATATGTTTGGATCGTTGGTGAGGTGTTGCTTATAAATACAGACCGATCTATTTGAAAAGAAACTGAGTCAGAAAGTATTTGAACATGGTGAAGGTTTCAAAGGTTTTGATTTGAGTAAGCTTAGCATTTACCGCTGCCATTCATCAACAGTGCATCTATAAAACAAGTCATTTTTAGTATTTCTCGACAGTGGATCAATTTGTAACACTGCAGGGAGTAATGGATCAAGAAGACGGAGCAGCCACAGTGAGCTATTAGATGAAGAGTTACAGGCGTGAGGCTGCACACCTCCAAAGTCCGATCACAGCTGCTTAAAAAACGACCACACAAACTTTTCCGTTAATTAAAAGTTTCCTTTTGCTGCATTCAGTTTTCTGTGCTACTGAACCACATTTGCTGTTAGAAAATCAGTCGGTGCTGAAAACCTTGACATCATTAATAAAGAGGGCATGCCACTTGTAAAACCTTTCATCAACTTGTGTGCATGAAAATGGGAAAAAGTTTCTTTTAATGTGTAGAGATAGGAGAGTTGTCCATATATGAGTTCATATAAGCAGCATCAAACCTTGCAGAGAATTTCTTCAATAACTAATACAGTTTCCTGGAATGTTTTGTTCCTCTTGGTCTTTACAAATACTTGTGACGTAGTTATCTAAACATCTGCCATCTGTCACATCATTCCTCAGCAGTGATCTGATACAAAAAGCAATGTGATTCAGATTTCCAGCTGAAGCAACAGAGAGAAAAAAAGACCTCAGAAACGAAACATCGTGTCACTAAACTGTCAAATGACACTGAGGCTGAACTAAAGACATTAAGCCAAAATTAAATGCAAGACATTACGTGCATCAGCACTGAAATCATTACACCTAAATTAATGCAGTCATCACTGTGCAGTGATAATTAACAGAGATAAAAAAGCAAATCTTCATGAATATGATTACAAGATCAAACAAGAACTTGTTTGTAGATAATGAAACTCTAAATCAGAAGCGTCAAACAGTACAAAATGTGAAATGAAAATTACATATAAGTTACTAGTAGTTGGTTCTTATTAATAGCTGGAACATCTGGAAAGTGAAGTGAAGTGAAAGTGATTCAAATTCCTGCAATTATTTGGTTTGTTTTTAAAGAAGTAAAATACAGACAAATAGTTAAATTTGACCATTTTCTGCATCAAGTAACAAAAAGCAGAAATTTTGCGGCTTTTTCATAATCATATAAATCATCAAGTTTCTTGAAGACGTTTCACCTTTTTTTGGGGGGGTGGGGGAGTACAACACATATAGGATCAAAGTCGACTGACTGTGACCCATTAACTAACATCCCTGCTCTAAAATGTCTAAAACATCTAGAGCTTTCCTCCTGGAAGTTATAAAGCAGGTTTTGACAGCAGTTGTGGAATTTCACAAGTGACCAGCTAACAGCGTCCATCCATGTGTTTATGAAATGTATGTGTGAGTGCGTGGGTGTGTGTGAATTAGCATACATGCAGCTGGACGCTACTGTACCTCCTCAAACAAGCGACTTCTTGTGAAATTTCGCTGCCTTCCGTTCTCACACTCATGGGGCGCATCCGGCCACGGTGGCATTGAGTAGGGCATCCCTGGGGGCCTCTTTGCTGCATCTGGTCAGGCTGCTTGTCTGCAAACACTCCATCCATCGCTGATATGAAAGGCTGTCAGAAACGTGATGGTTGAGTAGCGAGCTGAGGGCTGGTGACTGCTGCCACCTCAGGGGTCAGAGGTGAGATTGGCTCAGAGAGGCTGCAATGCAGAACACCTCTTTGACCTGATAATTATACAGATTGAGTCCACCTGGCAGCCTGGAGCGAATAATGACTCTTCCATCTCGCAGCTTTCTCTGACCCAGATTAGAAATCTCCAGTAACAACACTTCAATTTTGAAAAGGAAATGGAATAATTCAGTTCTTTGTCCTACCTGCTGACCCAGAAGAGGCTCGCCTGACCTTAAAAATCCATCTGCATGAAACGCACTGAGGCTGGCGTGATGTCAGTGCTGCTGAGAACTGAAATACCACTTTGCTCATGTTCCCTTTCACATAACTAGGAGGATACCTGCAGGGTACTGGTAGCAATATAGGGAGTGCAGAATTATTAGGCAAGTTGTATTTTTGAGGAATAATTTTATTATTGAACAACAACCATGTTCTCAATGAACCCAAAAAACTCATTAATATCAAAGCTGAATGTTTTTGGAAGTAGTTTTTAGTTTGTTTTTAGTTTTAGCTATTTTAGGGGGATATCTGTGTGTGCAGGTGACTATTACTGTGCATAATTATTAGGCAACTTAACAAAAAACAAATATATACCCATTTCAATTATTTATTTTTACCAGTGAAACCAATATAACATCTCCACATTCACAAATATACATTTCTGACATTCAAAAACAAAACAAAAACAAATCAGCGACCAATATAGCCACCTTTCTTTGCAAGGACACTCAAAAGCCTGCCATCCATGGATTCTGTCAGTGTTTTGATCTGTTCACCATCAACATTGCGTGCAGCAGCAACCACAGCCTCCCAGACACTGTTCAGAGAGGTGTACTGTTTTCCCTCCTTGTAAATCTCACATTTGATGATGGACCACAGGTTCTCAATGGGGTTCAGATCAGGTGAACAAGGGGCCATGTCATTAGTTTTTCTTCTTTTATACCCTTTCTTGCCAGCCACGCTGTGGAGTACTTGGACGCGTGTGATGGAGCATTGTCCTGCATGAAAATCATGTTTTTCTTGAAGGATGCAGACTTCTTCCTGTACCACTGCTTGAAGAAGGTGTCTTCCAGAAACTGGCAGTAGGACTGGGAGTTGAGCTTGACTCCATCCTCAACCCGAAAAGGCCCCACAAGCTCATCTTTGATGATACCAGCCCAAACCAGTACTCCACCTCCACCTTGCTGGCGTCTGAGTCGGACTGGAGCTCTCTGCCCTTTACCAATCCAGCCACGGGCCCATCCATCTGGCCCATCAAGACTCACTCTCATTTCATCAGTCCATAAAACCTTAGAAAAACCAGTCTTGAGATATTTCTTGGCCCAGTCTTGACGTTTCAGCTTGTGTGTCTTGTTCAGTGGTGGTCGTCTTTCAGCCTTTCTTACCTTGGCCATGTCTCTGAGTATTGCACACCTTGTGCTTTTGGGCACTCCAGTGATGTTGCAGCTCTGAAATATGGCCAAACTGGTGGCAAGTGGCATCTTGGCAGCTGCACGCTTGACTTTTCTCAGTTCATGGGCAGTTATTTTGCGCCTTGGTTTTTCCACACGCTTCTTGCGACCCTGTTGACTATTTTGAATGAAACGCTTGATTGTTCGATGATCACGCTTCAGAAGCTTTGCAATTTTGAGACTGCTGCATCCCTCTGCAAGATATCTCACTATTTTTGACTTTTCTGAGCCTGTCAAGTCCTTCTTTTGACCCATTTTGCCAAAGGAAAGGACGTTGCCTAATAATTATGCACACCTGATATAGGGTGTTGATGTCATTAGACCACACCCCTTCTCATTACAGAGATGCACATCACCTAATATGCTTAATTGGTAGTAGGCTTTCGAGCCTATACAGCTTGGAGTAAGACAACATGCATGAAGAGGATGATGTGGACAAAATACTCATTTGCCTAATAATTCTGCACTCCCTGTAATGTTACCGGGATCTTTGGACAATACCTGCTATTTCACTCGTTTTCAGTCCATTCCTTATACAATTTGTAGAGGAATTTGTTGTTGTTTGTTAAGCCATTTAACACTGACGCCTAAACCATAAGTCACCCTAAAAAGGGCACCTTACTCAAAGGATGAACCTGAGTTGTGTCTACACATAACAACCAAATTAACAAAGAAACAAATTCTATCTTAAAGCACAAAGCACAGGACGAGCCTGTCACAAAACACATAATTTGTTCCCATCTATGCGACTCTATGAAAATTGTGAACAGTAACACAGTTTGTCAGACATGGTGTGCAGCATGTCCTTTAAAAATCTGATAAAACCAGACAAGTGGAAAACAAAAGAAGAAGTGGCAGGCCTAAAAACTGATGAAGGGTATCTGAATAAGCAGCAAAGACCTGACACAGGACCTAACAGATGCATCTGGCTCTTCAGTTGATCCACCTAGTGCTGGCTGTCAAGAAGCCATTCTTAAGGAAGGGAAACAGGAATAAAAGGCTGAGTTTTGCCAAATTACACAAGAACTGGACAGAAAATTAGTGGCAATAGGTGTGATGGCAGTACCGTGGCATGGTGGTTAGCAGTGTTGCCGCACAGCAAGAAGGGCCTAAATTCCACCATCAGGAATCCATCCACCATCTTTCTGTGTGGAGTTTCCATGTTCTCCTTGTGTTTGCCAGGGTTCTCGCCGGGTACTCCAGCTTCCTCCCACAGGCAAAAGACATGCAGTTAGTGGGGATAGATTAATTGATCAGTCTAAATTGCCCATACGTGTGAATGTGGGAGTGAATGGTTGTTTGTCTCCGTGTGTTAGCCCTGCCACAGACTGGCGACCTGTCCAGGGTCTACCCTGCCTCTCGCCCTATGTCAACTGGGATATGGTCCAGCGCCCCCCGCGACCCTAAAAAAGGATAAGCGGAAGCAAATGGATGAGGTTTGATGGAGTGATGAAATTTGAAACTTTGAATGTCAGGAGTTATTCCTAAAGACCAACCAATAAGTTACAGGGAAGCTTGCCTAAGCGAGTTCATTGAATAATAAAGGTGATCACATAAAAATATATAGAGTTGTTAGAACTGTTAAATCACTACATCTATTTCCCATTTTTCCTGCAAAATATAAAGAGAAGAGGGATAGTTCAAGATTGACACATTACTTTCTAATAGCCCATCTATATTTTGATTTCTTTTCCTCATAGCAGCATTGTGAGGAAAGTTTATTTAATATAATGCTTCCTGTTCATCAAAGAAAAGTCACATTCTGCTGTACCAACTCATACAAACTGGAGTAGCAGGATATTGCAGTTTGCATTCAGTTTCCTCGCTTAAAGTTAAAACACAGCGTGAGAGCCACAAACCCGACAGTTTACTTCCCTTTATCTGGCAAATGCTTCTGAACTCGAGAAATAATATGACCAAGGGGTACACCATCTTCAAGGTATAGCTCAGTCCATTTCATATTCATGTTTTGTTCGGCATATATTATACTTTAAATACAGCAGAAATGGCCTTGACATAACAATGACATGAAGAAATGCTTTACACTGCAGTGCCTCATTTCCGTAGTATGTTAAATGTTTTACTATTTATTTCTTTTGCTTGAAGACAGGCAGAATGTGAAAAGTGGATTATGTATTCTTGTCTAAAAACACCTACACAACCTACACATGTACATACATAAGGTAAACACATGCACACACACAGTGCTCCCCTATATTTATTCTATAACTGAGGACAACCCAGGTAGGAGGGAAGCGATAGAAGTAGAGAAAAATGAGGACAAAGAGCAGCGTGTCAGAGGTTTGATAGAAAAGTGTGTGCGTGTTTGTGTGTGTCCATAGGTAGAGTTCACATGTGTGTATGGAAATGTCACAGTTTATACCGATGTGGGCAAATTTGATTTTTTTGAAGCACTGATATAAATTTATCTACTGCCATGGGAGATTCAGTTCATGATGAATCTAGTATGTGCTCCGCATGATTGAGGACCTTCTGTTCTTACTGCTGCTGCCTGCTGTCTGTGCCACAAATCACTTTTTCTCTCACCCAGCTGAACACAGTAACTCGTGCTCTTGACTTTATGTCACAGTCATCTTTTGTTCTGTGTGGTCCTTACCAGGAGAAAGATATACTACATTAAATGGATTTATTCAAGCATGAATACCTCTTGAGACTTTATTTAAAAACACTACTTTTTAGTTTATGACATATAAAGACTTCAGTCTCGATGTGCGCTGGAGCCTAGAAGGACTTGTCTAGACATTGCCCATGCATGTTACTGTATAGATGGCTGATGTTTTCAGCTAGCAGCTTAAGCACTCTTTAATCTACCAGCTCTCTTGGACAAAGACATTACGGTGTGCTACACTTGTGTAATGACAACTTAAAAAAAAATGTTCCAACGTTATTCTTGCAATTTATGTGTGTAAACTGTCAAAAGTTGGTTTTGAAAATTAAAATTGTGAAAATAAGTAGTAATGTTTGGACAGCGGTACAGAGAATACTACACAGTGTTGGAGCAAGACAATTTTTATAATGGTGGGGAGGTTGAGCTCATTTCTTGCATAGAGATGAGGTAAAACGCTACAGGAAAAACAGTTTTTGTATTTTGGGGTTTTCTTTGTTAACACTCGCTCTTATTTAATATACACGATTTACATTTTTTTCCTTTTTAATTGTGAACCGTTGCTGATACTGTAAAGCTCATAAGATATTTACAATTTTAAAAAGTTCACTGTTTAAATGAGTACATGAAGGAAAAGTAGCTGTAGAGAAACAGTTCTGTAAACAGAAAGTTCCAAGGAGAAAACCAGTCATTACCACTGGTCTTGTGTGGAGGTCAGACTTTATAATCTGGTTGCCATGGCCACCCCATGGGTCTGCCCCTGATGCTATAATTAAAGAGGATATGTTGTTGACGCTGTGAGCAGAAAATTTCAAAATCTAAACTTAAAAATGTTTGCAACTCCTGTTTTTTTTGTTTTTTTAAGCCAACATGGGCAGTTACTTTCCCCAGATTTTAACAGTTTTTGTAGCATTTCATCTAAACTTCAAATATGTGAGTCACATAATACAGAACAGTTTCTTTCTTACAGTTTGTAAGAAGCATTACTGCTATCACTGGCACTGAATCAACGTGATAGGTTTAAAGGCTAAAGAAGTCACCTAAATTCCTCATAGTTAGAATTTAAGGCAGAGAATTCACCTGCTCAAACACGAGGTGCAGCTATTGCACTGCTAGTAAAGCAATAGTAAGAATCTTATGTTCCACATTTGCACCAGAGAAACTAAACTTCCTTGTTTCCTTTCTTCTTTCCCACACTCTCTGCTTCCTGCTTCTCTCCTCTGCTGCTTCCACAGCACACTGACAATATATGGCATCAGTCAGAATGACGAGGCTATCTACCAGTGCATCGCTGAGAACAGCGCGGGCTCTACGCAGGCCAGTGCCCGCCTCACGGTGCTCTGGGCTGATGGACTGCCTGGCGTTCCCACCCACGTGGAAGCAGAGGCCCTCTCCCCCTCCACCATACAGGTGTCCTGGAGGGAACCTGATAAAAACACTCAGGACATCATCGGTTATGTGCTCCACATCCGCCGGACCTCAGGTGGGGCTTCTTGAAGATCCAGATACAGTTTAAAGCAAAGCTTTATTTAAAACAAGTGTGACATGATGTCAGTGTCAAAAGGCATGCCAGGTGAGATGAGAGGAGGCAGAAAAAACACAGGCCTCTTAACGTGGAATAAATCAGCTCTGAAAGTAAATAAGTGTTTGAGGAGCCCCATGACATTTTCACTGAAGAATTAGGAATGGATGCGGCTAAATTCATTCGCATAACTACAAATGGCAGCAAACAAGAGAACGCTGCCACACTTTCATTATAATTCAATTATGTAAATAAGCTGCTACAGTAATGAAATGATGAGGAACGGCACTGACACAGGCAAAGATGGTCCTGAGGCACAAAAGCGATTTGTAAGCACACACACACGTCACTTCAGGCTAATGCTTTACTTCAGTTTATTTCATTTATTTATCGCGCCACTTCAAACTAGCAGCCATCGTTGTAACAGTCATACAAATTATTGGTAAGGTAAAACCCTTCATTAGTGGTAAGCGCAGGTTTCTAGTAGTAGAGTATGAGGGATGTCAAATCTCATGTGTAGTTTGGTGTGTCAGACTTTGGAAGAGTTATCGCGTCAATATTAAATGAGAAACAAGAAACAACGACCAAGGTGATATGGTGCCTATGGAAAATTCATGTTTTAGTATTTTACACTGAATTACCTTGACACATACTTTTGTTTAAAGATAAACAAAGAGGTGGATCCAAGATCTACAGAAAGGAAAGAAATCAAAAAACAACAAGAAGCTGTTTTCACATGTCAGCTTCATAATATTTAAGGATAATTTGTTTTTGTGGTGATTTTCAGTTTTCCTTTCTTACGGAGCCCCGCAGGGGACATGGGAGAAAAAAAAATTAGGGAGAAAAAAAAAAATTAAGACGGACTTTTGCGAGATCTCGCAAAACTAACTCGGGATCTCGCAAAACTAACTCGGGATCTCGCAAAACTAACTCGGGATCTCGCAAAACTAACTCGGGATCTCGCAAAAGATCTCGCAAAAGTCCGTCTTAATTTTTCTTTTTTCTCCCTAATTTTTTTTTTCTCCCATAGTCCCCTGCGGGGCTCCGTACTTTCTCACAAGATGTAACCAACACACACCTTGAATCAAACTGTTTGCAAAAACAGAATCAACTTAACACTCTGTGTTAGGGGGTTACAGACTGACTGATCCCTGATCCCCAACTGTTTTGGATGTTTACATTGGTTCTCCGCTGTCAGGTGGTGTCTAGAAAAGTCCCTACATGCCTACTTGATAAATGCATGTGTCATTTATTTATTTTCTTTACCTTGTGGGTATGGTACAATTAACTGTGTATGTTTTTTACTTGTTTTTATGGGGAGACCATTGTAGCACCTGCTGATGTTCCCCTCAGTTGATCTATTAACTGATCATTAAGGGACCTGGGAGACGACTAATAGCATTTCCTGTAATTTCCTCTCCAGCGTGGCGTGGCCCAATGGATTGAGGGCTACATGTAGATAGTGGTTATGGTTGGATGAATTGCTGAATTAAAAGCAATAAAATGCTTTAACCCATCCTGAACAACTCTCCTGATTCCTCCCTCCATCTTCTTATGCCGCCCCTGCAATTCACCCTGAGGCCCAGAGTGATACTAAATTAGCTATTAAATACTGTAAATGCTTTGATAAAACCCACTGAAGTGGGCAGTAAGCACAAGTGCTAATAGAAACATATTATTTTCCATTTTTCTTCCTTTTCCCAATTATGTCTTTCCTATTTTTCTTACAAATCGTTTCAAAATTTGGCTCCTACTTTCTTTTATTCCCCCTCTTCTCCCTCCACCCTTCTTCCTTCAGACCCGGCGGAGATGGAATACGAGGAGGCTGTCAGTAAGGTCACGCTGCAGCAGATCATCCGGGACCTGGAGCCGTCCACCAATTATACCTTCTATGTGAAGGCCTACACATCCCATGGGGCCAGCAAACCTTCGGACAGTGTCACAGAGAGCACTCACGGAGAGGGTGAGTTGGCGGAAAAAAAAAAAAAATTAGAAATATCAAGACTCCCACAAGATTTGTAGCACAGGTAAAACACACGATTTCACCTTAATTATTGCAGAACATCCATAAAACATAAGAAAAATTGGGCTGCTCTCACTGCTTTATATTTCATCCTGAGGAAAAAAGTAAAAATATTATTGCTCACATTTTATTTTTCCCACACCTGATTAAATTTCTGATAGTTGTTTAACTACTTTGGCTTACATTTTGTTTTGTGTTGCAGTGCCAGCTCCTCCTTCCCTCTACACAAAGGTGGTGAACGGTAGTGTTGTACAAGCAACATGGGAGTCTTCCTCCAAGATGGGCCAGCCTCAGGGCTTCAGACTGTATTACAGGAGAGCGCACACACCACTGTTCACTGGGCCCATCGCCTTCCCTCGCAACGTCACCCAGTACAACATCACTCATCTGGGTGAGACATGACAGCTGACTGTATCATTGCTTTTATTGGTAATTAGCGTCACGCGTCGTAAGCGCTGATGAGCGGGCCTGTGATGCAGAATGGTTTGTTAATGCACTTTAGTGGGTTTACATAGTTGTTTTTGCCAAGAGCTAAAAATATGTGTCACTAACAGCTCGTGGTGCTTAGTTTTGATTGCTTTCTTTGTTTCCTTTTGTTCAGACTCCTCACTGGTCTATGAGATAAAGTTGATTGCTCACAACCAGCATGGAGACGGGAATGCCACCATACGATTTGTTTCACTTCGGGAGGCAGTGGCCAAATCAGGTGAATTTTTCTTTATCATTTTTTCCATCATTTAAAATACAGTCATCTTGAAATGTGGATATGTGGAAATGTACAGTCTGCCCACATTTCCATATCACGTTGTCCAAGGACAAAAAAATCTCAGGAAGACAGACAGTGGAGAAAAAAGATTATAACAATACACCTAACAAAAAGGAAAATAATAAACTGAGAATAATAGAAATGCATTTATTGTTTCATTGGAAAAACAAAACTGAAGTTTGAATCAAATACTATGATGTGAATTAAAAAATAAATCAAATATTATCATCATGCACATGATGATGTATGGATTAGTGAGATGGCGCTGTCCCACAGGTCATCTGATTATCTCACCAATGTCTATTTCCAGAGGTGGAGAGGCTTCCCATATGCATCATCTCTATATATCATAGACTACGTGTCCACGGGTTTAATCCTTTTTATATTGATTGATTTTGTGAGCCTGATGTGATAAGTCTTTCTGACGGTATTTAGGTAGGATGAAAAATATTTCAAGAAAAATAAATGTTTGCCTGGAAATGTAAGAAAAAAGTAATGAATGGCGTGTCATTCCAAGATGGGTCAGCAAATAAGACAAATCCAAAACCAGGACTCAGGATCTGAATCCCAGAATGAACTGTCGGAGTGGAAATAAATGGTTAAAGGTCATTTGAGAGAAGCGAAGTGTCTCTGAAAAACTTAAATGTTTTCTTTATTGGATCTGCATTTTGAGTTAATGCATTTTGAACTACAGGATTTAATCTTTCAGTGATGCCAGCGAGAAAAACTAGATCACAGAGGGTCTGTTTGTCTAGTATATTTATTTAGAAAAAGTGTTTGCCCAATATTAATGTAGAAAATTGAAAAGTCCTGGCCAATCCTGCAATTTGGATCTCTCGAGGTGTGCTTTTTGAATACAAGAGACTAATGTACTACAAAGATAAAGAGAAATACAGTTATATCACGCCTTCCTTTGATCTTGCTATAAAAAGAGTATCTTTACTGGGGCTCTCGCCTCTTTCTCTTTCTCCCAATCTCGTATCTGTCTGCAAAGTGTAGACTTTGGCCTACACAGGCTCATCAAATGATTTCTGCCCTCTGATCCTCAGTATGGCGCATATGAGCTGACATACCTGACTCACTTCATCCTCACTAAAAATGATTCGCTGGGTTGTTTTTTTTCAAGTATTGCTGCTGCATTTCTATCGTTCCACTTTATCTTGGAAGAAGTGGACCTTTAACACAAAAGGTCTGCCCAGTGTGGGCTGCAAGATTCTACGAGCAGTCTGGGGAAGTGTAGTGAAGGCCAAGCAAATCTTGCATCATCTAGCATGCTGTGGGTGTACATCACCAAAGCCATCCTCCACAAAGTTGTTTCTCTGTTACTTGGATTCCAAGTTTAATCTTTATCAGACTGGTCCAGGACTTGAGGCATGGTTTAGCTGAGATGACAGCTCGAAAAACCCAATAAATCACAAGAATCATCACTCAAAATAAGGGCTAAACGTGGTTGGAGTACAGGGTGGATTTGAGCTAAATATGACCGTATATCGATCTCACAGGAGAGATGTTTTCACTTGTTGCCACTACCCCTTATACCGCTGCAGTGACCCACCAAATATGGAAATATTTTCACACCGCTACACACTGCCCACATCAATACGGAGCATGAAAGTAGATTAGTCTCACATAACATCTTTTGTATCAGTCAAGTTGACCTTCATGCCACATAAACAGTCCAAGCTCACCCAGCTGTGATGTGACCGTGTTGTGTGCAATATCTCCTCAGTGTTGGACGGCCCGTGCGACTGTGTGAAAGATGAGCAGGGCAAAACATCCACCACGGGCATCATAATCGGCATTCACATCGGCATTACCTGCATCATCTTCTGCGTGCTTTTCCTCGTCTTCAGCTACCGTGGCAGGTCTGAACTAGCACGACGTGCACATTCATGCGGCAGTTAATGGTGCCAGTGAAATAACTTGCCAATAGTTGCTGTTAAAGGGTCTATTTCTATCGTGTGTATAGAATCAGGCAAACGTTTAATGTGTGCATGTTCGTGTAATCCCCAGATTAATGATGTGTAAGACAGTTCAGGCCACCCCCCAGGCAGGGAACGGCGCTGCTGTGGACTCTTCTTCGTCTTCCCAGGGAGCCTCTGGGCTTAACGGGGCTGCCAGAAGAGAGATGGAGGTCAATGGCAGCGCGGCGAGGAAGAAAGCGGTTGACAGCAATGAGCTCGAGAGCCTTTTCATGCAGCCGAACACAAGAGAAATGTGCATGGTAGGTCCTCAGAGTGAAAAGAGTGGGGAAAGCTATGTTAAAGGAAAAAAAGTATATTCTATCTAAGCTGAAACTAAATGAAATATACTCAGTCTGATTGTTTACACGTGTTTTCAGTCTGATTCCTACATGCTGAATAACACCCAGCTGTCTACGATACCGCTGGATGAGTTTGCCGTGGAGAGGGAAACCCAATTCCGAGAGACTCCTGTAGCAGGAGCAGCTCAGCAGGACCAAGGCTAATAATGTATGAAGGCCAATTCACACGACACTGTCCAGTGTCCACGCAGACTTTTCTCTCACTCAGGTTGACAGATTGTTGTTGTTTTTTCAAAGTCGTCATTCCTTTTGTGCAAAGACTTTTTTCTTTTATAAAGGAGTTCTGGAGGATCTAGGACTGTATATCTGAAGCCCGATGAATTTTTAGTTTTTGTTTTGGTCTTTGGTTAATTTGCTGGTGTTGGGCAGCACCTAAGACAGAGGCCCCAGAATGTCCTTGTTATACAATGGTTTTATTTTTAAGTTTATAAATATATGTATATATATAAATATATACACTATATCTTTATCACTTATATGTCAAAGCAGTTATAAGTTATTGGTCTTATCTCTACTTTTCTGTGGATGTCAAAGACTCCTGCTGCCTACTCTCACCTACCAATGATTCCACCTTCTTGTTCACAGAAGATCTCAGCCTTCTTCCAGGGATTCGATATATTCTGCCTCAGGACTTTGTTTCAGTGATTTCAACATTTTTTTTATGAGTTTTCGGCCTTCATGCAGGCGTTAGACTTGGCTGCGTGAACCTTGCGATAGAAAGAAAAGAAAGAAACCTACCTCAGCCGGAATGAATGTGTAGTGGGAAGCTTTTAGGGACTTTACCTTCCCCTGAGCTCACAGTTACTTTACATGCAGAGGAATTGGTTTGGAAGTGACAAAATCAGGTGCCGCTCTACCTCAGATGTCAAGAATCATCTCTCTTCTCCTGCTTGTCGAAGTAAAACAGAAAAATAAAGAAAACAAAAAAAAAGTATCCAACATAAAGCACTTCCAAATGCTGAAATTAATGTTCTACCTCAAGATAACAATGTTAATGTTGTCGCTGTTGTTGTTGTTTGTCTGTTTATTGCATAATGAAAAACCCTCTTTTGGCCCTTTGTGAAGTCCTGGCTTCCCTCTGTTGATGAATATGGTGTTTGTAGATACAGCATCAGTACCTCATGCAAGCTGACAGACTGATAACATGTTGTACGGTTACGGTGTGTTGGAAATATGTATGAATTATGCTAATCTATTGTAAGCCTTTTGATAGATTTGACTTTATTTTAAAGATTGTAATTTCTTTTTTCCACCGTAGTTGCTTCAGTTGAATGACAAGGCTGTTAGAGATACACTGCATTGTCAATGACATCTTAAAGACTAACTGTGCATGAGATGAGATGTCATGTGTTTTTAAAAAGATAAAACTAAATTGAGCACAAATGTTAACAGAAAATGGCCCGTGTCTGCAAATAGTTTGGATCATATTTCTGGAAAATCTGCTTATTGGCTTTCTTGTTGGCAGATGAAACCGCTCTCATTTGATCTTTCTCAGTTTTAAGGTCATAGCTGTTTGGCAAGTAGCCTAGCCCTAATTCCAAAATTGTTGTTAACCATCCCCGGTCTCTTAGACGCTTAGATGAGCTATTAAAAATCTAAATTCTCTAACACATGCTATTAAATATATCTTTTTTTAATATGTAAAAAAGCCAAAGCTTAAAAACAACTATTTGGAAGAGATTTATGTATTAAATGCACGTATGTCCTATTGCTTTTATTTTGTCCTGTTATCTAATATTTCACTGTAGTTTTGACAACAGAGATATGAGAGCGGTATTTGACCTCTGGAAAGAAAGCAAAAAAAGCTCTAATTTTTTTTTTTGACAGCAGTGTATCTCTAAACTTTTTCTGAATATTTGTGTCAGCATCACTTTCTTATTTTGTTTTCACATCACATTTCCAGCCTCCTTCACAAACGCAGCAGTAGCCTTTTATTTCTCTTCTGGTGCCCAGTAGACGTAACAGTTGCCGGTTAAGCTCGTTTACTGTTACTCTTCTCAAAACTATACTTGCTGCTCAGCCTTCTCCCTCCTGTCAACGCTGACTATGTGCTTCAGGTGCTTATAATATCTTTGAATGCTGACGAGCACAGACAGAGAGCTGGCTGAGGGAGATGGGCGGTTGTTGGGTAGCTAAACAATTACAGGGCTTTTCTCTCGCCGGCTCTCTGCTCAGTGTTGTCACTTGCTGTACAAGTACTGATTTGATGCATTATGGTTACCTACCTCAATCTTGTTGTTGGCCTTTCTCTCAGGTCTTAATGAAGGACACGTACAGAGTATAAACAATGAACTTAATGTATATATATATCTACAGTCGTGTGACACAGTAATTATATCTCATGGAAATTGCTAGCTTTTATTACATACTGGAGCAAGCAAAAACCAGGTCACCTTTGAAATAATGCCTGAAGATAATCGCTCAACTTTTTGCTGAACAAAAATAGCAAAAGAAGTTAAACTTAAAATCAAATACATCAGAAGCTAGTGTTGCCCAATATAGCAGTAATTACATCATGTAAGCCACCTGCTCAGTTTTAACGAGGCTCTTCACCTGAAAAGCTGCCTGTTATCGGTACCCTAGCAGGGCCTGCTGTGATTTTGCTCCAGAGGATGTATTTGGCTCATTCTCCAGCCTGGAGTAACAAATCTTTGTGCAGCTATTTCTGTGGCTAGTGCTTAAAGCCAGAGAGAGGAGCGCTCTAGTGCCAGAGAGCCTTTTTGTATTGCGGCTTGTGAGCTGTGTGTCTGTGGCTACTTGTGGTGCGTCTTAGTTGAATTCCCAGGTGGATTTTTCAACTGGTACGCCCCCCTTATAGATATCACCTTTATCTACAGGCATTGTTTCCTAAGGGACCAAATGTTTCCCCCAATATGTCAAAAGATCAATAAATTCACACGACTGTATAATATAAATACATAAAAAATTGCAATTGTCAAAATATGCTGGACAGACAGAGTCAATAGAAACAGACACAATAGGAGGGGGAACATTTTAGGACCTTTATGTTGAGCACTAATTATTTAAGCAGTTCAAGTTCATGCTTAATTTGTAGTGATTGTTACTTTTATTACTAGCACATCAATTTTTTTCGGTAGTGATTTACTTTATGTCTTCTCTAGACATAAATAAGTTTAACTGAATCAAAAGTGGGTGGCACGTACAACTCGACATCATGTACACAAAAAAAATGCTTTCAAACCTCTTTGGTGCATCCAGGTATGGGATAGTGTAAACAGTAAAATGCTGACACTAGCACTTTTTTATGAAAATGAGCTTGTCATGTCTCTGCTGCCCTAAGTAACTAACATTAGTGTAATATGAGTGCATTTAATATCAGCAAACACCTTTTGTTGAATGCAAAATGCTTCCTGGTGCTACTCCTCAGGCAGCTTTGTGTTATCCATTCATCAGCCTTAATAGTAAGAAGCATATTAACAGCTTCATTTCTGACAGGTGGCAGGGCATGCAATGGTTTAAAGGTCACAGCATTTTTGAGTCCAGTGGAGCCAACTAATGCAAAGTGACCTGTGTTCTACTTATGCATCATACATACAGTGTAGGAGTACTTTTGAATAGCATGCACCGTCTGGTCCTCCACCACATCGAAACTGAGAGCTATACGTGTCCCCACAAAAACAGTAATTCACCTGTCATTTTATTGTGTTATGCAAACCAGCATTAGAGTCAATTTCACTTTAGTGATCATCCTAGGTACTATGTTTTATGCCTTTTTAATTTGTTTGCATATGCGTATTTCTTTGCATTTCTCTGGTATCTATTTCCTGCATTTAATTGTACACTATGTTGTTGATATCATAACCAGCGCTGGGGGAAAAAAGAAATGGCAACTGTCAAAACAGTAGAACAAATGCTTGACCTAAATGTCTCCTCTGTGTATATTCACTAACTGCAGATTAGTTTCTCTCCGGGGCTCCTGCAGCTTTAATCAGTGTTTTCACCTCTGTGGAGAGAACTTTCATAAAGGACACAATGGGTATTTTTTTCCTCCTTACTTTGTTCCTCAGTATCTTGGTGTCATTTAAGGTTAATGTCCTCTTGCAGGAAATTGTACACCACTGTGGATTTGACAGGCGTTAGTGTCATACGGACGTTTAACCTGATTCACCGTGGATGCGGTGCGGTGATCATCATGTTTACTTGATTAGACTTTGATAGGTCAGGTTGTCATATAGCTGTATAATATTAGAACCTGTGTGATTTATTGGGGTGCTTAAAGCTGTTCTCACTGACTGACTGGTGCTGTAATCCATCAGCTGTGGGGAGCAGATGATTCCTTTGCTGATATGGTTAGTCAAACTGAGGCCTTTGTCTTACATATTCTGCAGTTTCGAGAAGTGTTTCATCACTAAACGCTGCTCTTGTCAATGAGACAGCCTCCTTTGTTCCTTGTTCAAGAATCCTGACCTTTGGTCAGGGAGGGCGTGTGCTCAGGGACTCTCTGATCCTGTGTTATATGCATCTCAGCCGGCCATACAGTTGGCCTACTGAACTTGAATTTCCTCAATTTCTGCTTTGTGCCCAGTTCAGACAGATTTGCTGCAAGGAATGCCATCGTTGTCTGTCATTAAAACTGGAATTGTTATGCTTTTACTGCTTTCTGTGATATACATGGCTGTCGCAATGGTCATGACCAAAGATTCAAACAGTGGTTTCAAAATATCTGCAAGTAAGCCCAAAATCTCAGGCTCTGCTCTAATTTCTCAATTTCAGACAAATCTTTCTACTCTAAAAAGAAGAGAAAAAAAAGAGGGATATACCTGGTATGGTCACTTCAGGTACCATACCAGGTCTCTCCGGCTATGTTTAAACGTTGTGTTTGCAAAGGGCAGCCAATCAGAAGAAAGTTGGTAATTGAAGTTTGTACTACTTGTTTCAGACAAGATAAAATTAAGAGCTTCATCAAAGCCCAGCATAAGATAGGTAAGGTTTACTCTGAACTGTGAATCGTACAAAGCTATCCTCATCAAACATATTCAATTATAAATGAGCATAATAGGTCCACAGGTGTTGGCAGGATAATGGTTATTTAACTGTCATTTTGCCTTTGTTTGGCTCCTCGGATAGGAAAGGGAACATTTGTCATAAAACAGTTCATCCGCCTCTTAAGCGTACTGGGGGGTGATGAAAACAGGGAGGCACATTAGCATCATGTTACAATTTCGGCAGAAGAAATCATGTGACAACAGTAACATTCACAAGGACAATCTAGATTTTTATAAGAATATGCTGCTTTTCTTTACTTTGTATATTAAATGGATTAATTTGGGGGTTCGACTCTGGGTCAGGCAAGAAAAAACAAAAATACAAAAAACATTTTAAATAAGTTAGCTGAGCTTTAGAAAAATTAGTAAAAGCACCATTATCTTAAATTTAGATGGACCAAATATTTGATCAAATTGACTAAGAAAGTGTTTAGAACAAAAAAACCCTGTCATTTCTTCATACTTATTCTACTACCCTCAGGTTCTTAAAAATAAAACATCCTGGACTGGGAATGTGCAGGGTTTCTTTCACATATGGTGCCAATATGACTCCAACTCTTCATGCTCTTATAATACATTGACTAAACACAGGTAACCAGATCAAGTCAGGGGGGTAAGATAGGCTTAGTCTGGCTAGATTGGCACTGTATTGTTCTATGATGTCTGTTATGAGTGTTAGTGACTCTGTGGTTGATCTCAGTGACAAAGACGTTTAGCAGACCCGAAACTTTTTTCTTTTTCTAATTAAACGTTGCCCTTTTTTAAAAGTCCTTTACATTATGTGGTACTGATTGTTGTGGCACCAAATGACTATCTGAGCTGACTGTAAATTGATTACATTTCCAGTACATTTATCTCTATGGTGTTTTGCTCTGATACACTGATGACTGTATGTGTCAAATAATGCTGAGTTTCAGGATTTTCTGAGTGATTTATACTGTTGTCAAATGGTGGTTTATTGTAACTGTACTTTAATGTTTGATATCAGTATTATATTTTACACGCTCCTGTTGAGAAAGCAGATTGAATTCAGTATGTTTAAAAGTAGAAGGCAGAAAAAAACCCTACAGTGAGTCTGCATGAGAAACAAAAAGCTGATGTGTTTTTTTAGCCCTAATTGAAAAGTTTTAGTTAATCCTTATTGGCAACACTGTGATATTTAGCCAAATCAAGACAAAAAAATACAAAAAAAATCTTGTATTCTCAATATGGTACTTTTGATTGTCAGTCTGTTTTGCTGGTGTATATTGATGAAATAGGCTGAGTGACCTTTTTTTCTGTTGACAAATCTAAGTCTCTCTTGTCCTCGCTGATGCCTGATGATCACCTCATTCTCATCCTGTTCCCACCAGTCATCCTCACATGAGTGACTCAGGCTGAGGTCCTGCCAGTGCTGTCACAGTTAAAGTGAAAAAGGTGTCTTTGTTTTCCTTCACAAAGCATCTGCGGTTGAGGACAATGTGTGTTTTATATTGATGTTGTCAGCATGAGCTAAAGCCGCTCAGTCATCATTTAATCAGCTGCTTAAATGGAAAAAAGAGCTCCTGAGTAGGATCTACACTGCAGGTGTAAACCCCAGTGCCAAGCACTGGAGTGAGCAACAGCTTCGTACGAGAGATGCATTGCTAAATTTCCACATGCACAGCAACTTCAACTTGCAGCACTGCAGGCAAAACGAAATTTAGAAAGTTATGTCAATATGATGTTGACATACTAAACCATGTAGGCGTATGAATGTGTGACCTGTTCTTACCCAGAGTTTCTGGTTTCACCAAGAATTTTGTATAAAAGTAGAAAAAAATGCTGATGGGATTATTTTTAATCATTAAACCTCTTAAATGAACTATGTTTCCACGCCAAGGATTTAAACCTCCCACACCTTGTCACCACCTCCAGAGCTGAGAAGTGATTGCAGAGCTCGAGACTGCTCCATCGGTGAAGTTTAATTACTGGGTTTAAAGCCCACGAAACACATTTCCTTAGTACATTAAATATTCACGAATAAATAAGAAGCAAACAGTTCAGAAAAGAAACCTCCCTGATTATTCAGTTTTAATCTGCTTCATCCAAACACATTCAATTTGCTGTCTGGTAAAAATGCATCTTCTTTTACATGCTGATATATTGTCAATATATTGCGTCAAACATTGACTTGGGGCTCACTGTAATCTCTAATCAGAGGAGGCATTACTTTTAAGCACATTTGGCTCATGATGCTTTTTTTAAATCAACATCTTTTAAGAAATTCATCATTATATAAATGTCTTATTATAGTTTAATGTTGGTTCTAAAAGCAGTGTCTTTATGGTCCAAGTCTGAACTACGATAAAGGGCACCGTAGGAAAAATCTGCCCTGTAGATTTGTTTCTACTGGCTTTACATGCTGTATTAAAATGTGTAAAATTTCTGTTCTATTCTATAACCATTTATTCCCAGCAGGGTTCAAATGAGGTACCAGAAGTTTAAAAAGAGCAACTATATGGTGTAGCCTGTGTTACTCAGATTTTGTTTAAGAAAAAAAAAAGTTGCAAAGGAATAAAGGAGCACAATATTTTACATTTAGCTCATGATCATGCATAATCATGTCTGTCTGTCCGTCTGTCTGCTGAGGTCACTGCCGATATCTGCTTCTCTCCCACAGTTTACTTCAGGTCAACACTAGATCGTTTTAAAAGTGTTCTCAGAGAGCTGTCATGGATCACTGCTGTATAAAAAGGTTTTGTTTCTATCCTCTCTCTAGAGACCATGTTGGTGCAACTATAAATTGTAATCTGCATACATATCCACATATAGTGTATATACTGTATGTGTGTATGTATATGCTTTAAAGGAAAAATAGACCATTTTTAGTGGTTTGTATTGTTTTAGGGTTCATTGTGCAACACTGATAGGAGAAAAAAAACAATAACAGTGATAATAAACTAGCTCTAGTGATAATGAATCCAGAGTCTGTCTTTATTCTGTGTGTGTGTGTGTGTGAGTGTGCATGAGTGAGTGTGTGCACCTGGTGCAAAATAGTGTAATTTACAGCACAGTCGTGAGTTTGCTCGCTTGCTTCCTGCAGTCCGCTGAGATGCAGCAGATCAATCTGGTGCAGGCTGCTTCTCTCCCTCCCCACATCACCATCCTGTTCTCGTGTTCAGCACATTAACTCATGGCCTCCGTGGCCAGACAAAGAGTATTGAGCACCAGGCCCAGAGCTCCTGGTCGATGAAGGGTGGTGCCGGACTTCTAATCACTGTAAATCCCAGTGCATGACTGCAGACAAAGGAAGAGTCCAATATGAATCAACGTCCTCTCTCTTTCTCACTCTCTCTTTAATATGATTCCATTTTTTTTTTGTCTGCTTGTTTTTGCTGCTTTTTTTTCCCCTAGCATACCTGTTGGTAGTAATATTGTTATATATTGTACTCATGGATGCATCGTGAATTCAGCAACATAATAATAAATAAGTCCTGCAGAGCAACGTGGAAAGCTTACACGGGACGTTTATTATTAAATTCTAGAAGACTGATTATTCAATCTGAATTTCTGAGCAGTCAAAGGACATTTTATGCATTTTTGCATCCAATTCTCATTTTTTAAGTTTGCTCTTGACCTTGGTTCAATTAATTCCTCAGCTATATTTGACCTATTGTGTTTACAGTCCTGCTGTCTTTTCTGTTTTTTGTTTTGTTTTGTTTTGTTTTTTTTGGGGGGGG
>NW_024582420.1:1536435-1561701 GCF_018398535.1 Haplochromis burtoni
GTGCTCACTTTTCAGTTTTACATTCCACTTAAGTCAACATAAAATGACCCTTTTATAACTGCCAAGGATTTCTATTTAGCTTTCCTGATCCCAGCAAATCATTTAAATAAATCACCTGAGATAATGAATAGGAGTGATGGTGAAATTCTCAGAAAATTAATCATTGCACATTCTGAGTCATTTGAAGACGGATGAATAGCTGTATAACTATTCAATCTACTTTTTACCACGGTTGCAGCACACAAACACAAGACACCCACGCAGGAACTTAAAAAGACAGCCACATTTCACTACTCTTTGTAATTCAATTCACCTCTATACCAGCCCTAACTATATGCTTACCAAAAAGGAAAGTTTTAAGCCTAATCTTTAAAGAAGAGAGGGTGTCTGTCTCTCAAATCCAAACTGGGAGCTGGTTGTACAGAAGAGAGGCCCAAAAGCTGAAGGTTAAGTATTAGCATGATACAATACTATGAATTCTTACATTGCTTTATAGGTAAAATTTCAGCACTAAGGGCACCATATCTACCGGCAGTTAACCAAACCCCAGTTTCTGAATGCGCTATGGTTTTTCAAAAGTTTGAGCCTGTATCTTTTTCAACTCTGAAAGAAATAATTAATCATACGCTGCATGACATTCTTCCTTCCCGCATTATTTAGGAAGCTCTGTCTACTATTGGTTCCTCTATCTTACTTCTAATGAACTCTTCACAGTCATCAGGCTGTGTTCCGACTACCTTCAAATACGCAGCCGTACAACCTGTAATCAAGAAAAGCAATGCTGACCCCAACACCCCTTCAAACTACAGGCCAATCTCTAAACTTCCTTTCATGTCTAAAATTTTAGAAAAAAAATGGTTCACCAGCAACTTCAGTCCTTCTTAGAGACATGTGGTGTCAGTGACAAATTGGATTCAAACCCCGTCATAGTACCGAGACAGCCTTATTGAGTTTTTTAATTATCTCTGGGCACCCTGAGGCGCTAGTCTTATTAGATCAAACTTCTGCTTTCGATACGATAGACCATAATATTCTCCTAACAAGGCTAGAACATGTAGTTGGCCTTAAAGGTAATGTTTTTTCATGGTTTAAATCGTATCTATCAGACAGATCCTTCTCTGTCACCTTTGGGAAATACTCTTCCTCTTCTGCCCCTGTTAATTGTGGTGTGCCTCAGGGGTCCGTATTAAGCCTCACGCTGTTCTCCCTGTACATGCTGCCCTTGGGACTCATCTTTAAAAAACATAACATCTGCTATCACAAATTTGGATGCCTTGTCCCCACTCTCGCCTTTGTTCGAATGTCTGCAGGAGGTTAAAGACTGGCTATCCCAGAACTCGCTTATCTTAAATGAAAGCAAAACAGAAATTATCGTTTTTGATAGCCACGTTCCCCTGGGCCAGCTAACTGATACAATGGGACTTTGGCCAATCACCTTTCTCATTCTGCCAGAAACCTCGGAGTGCTCATCGATAGTTCTTTTAAATTAAACAAGAAAGTATCCACTGTGCTAAAAAACAGCTTTTATCAATTACACCAAATTTCCAAAGCTAAGCCTTATCAGAATCAGAATACTTTATTAATCCCCCAGGGATTAATAAAGTATTCTGATTCTGATTTACCACATAAAGAATGCGAAAAATGTATCCATGCTTTCATCACTTCTAGATTGGACTATTGCAACTCTCTTTACCTGGGCCTCCAACTCTCCCTCCTTCAGCGCCTGCAATTAGTCCAAAATGCAGCAGCACGCCTCTTAACCAGAACTAGAATAAACTTTGAACTTGAACTAGAAGGCATGAGCACACCACCCCTGTCCTCGCCAACCTACACTGGTTTCCCATCAAATATCACATTGATTTCAAAATTCTAAATAACCTGGCCCCTAGCTACTTAACTGATCTCCTCTATCCGTACAACCCAAAGAGATCACTAAGATCCTCCAGCCAACTGCTCCTAATGCAACCAAGGTTTCGTTTAAAAACCAGAGGTGACCGTGCATTTGCCTTTGCTGCTCCTAGACACTTGAATAATCTCCCAGTCGAAATCCGTACTTCGGAATCAGTTCAATCGTTCAAATCCTGTTTAAAGCACACTTGTTTAACTTAGCTTTTGTCAGCCTGCACTACACCATGTAAATTCAATTTTAAGTATAATTGTACTATTTGTTCTTTGTTCTGCCCGCTCTGCGGTTTTATTGTGAAGCACTTTGATGTACACTAGTCTTTTAAATGTGCCATATAAATAAACGTTGACTTGACTTGACTTGAAGTCTTTAAATACAAGGTCCAATTATTCAAGTATGTGAGGAGAAAATTTGATTCTGGATTTTAACAGGGAGCCAAGGAAGAGACACTAATATGGGAGAGATATGTTCTTTCTTTTTAGTCCCTGTCAGTACTCTCGCTACAGCATTTTGGATCAAGTGAAGTCTTTGCAGGGAGTTTTTGATGTAATAACGAATTACAGGAGTCCAGCCTAAAAGTAATGAACTAGTTTTTCAGCTTCGTTCTGAGACTGGATGTTTCCCATTTTAAGGTTATTGCACAAATACAAAGAAGTAATCCTACATAGTCGTATATATCTGCTTAATACACACATTGAAGGACATATTCAAATAAAATGCGACTCCAAGATGCCCCACAGTGTTACTGGAGTTTGAAATGCCATCCAGACTAAGCACCTGGTTAAACACCATATTTCTAAGATTTTTAGGGACACGTACAATAACCTCAGTTTTACAAATAGGAAATCAGAGGTCACCCAGGCCTTAATTCATGTTTGGCTGTTAAACCTGGAGATTCAAGCATTTCTTTTGTTTTATTGTATATCAACAATTTAACAATTTAAAGTGAGCATACAGTTACTGGATTTAATTTAAATCATTGTCTCTCTGCATACATGAGCTGCAGCATGTGTGGATGTGAATAGATTTTTAATAGCTGTGTGGAAGATTGCTCTGTGAGAAAGAGAGGATGTTTTTAATCACAGTAGCGAGTTTCTTTTCTCCTTTTATAGAGAGATAACAGTAGAGTAGTTTTCCACAAGTAGCCTCTCTTTCTGTCTCTGTAATGTACACACACACACACACACACACACACACACACACACACACACACACACACACAGTCCAGACTGGCCATGTAAAGCAGTGAAACTTTATCCGTGGCTGGACCACCTCAACTGGGCCCCGGCTGCTCCTGACCCCACTGCATTTAAAACGCGTTGAGAAAGAGGACCTCGGTTTCCCAGAGAGAGCTGGGTGGGGGCGCAGCTGTCTTCTGGCTACTCACACCGCACGCCTTTTAGCGGCTCAAAGGGAGTAGCCGAGAGAGAGGGAGGCCAAAGGTCACACCAGCCAACTTTTACACCCGCCTACTTCTGATGTTACCAGGGTTTTTTTCTCCTGTTTTTCCCTCTTCTTTTTTTACTGTGTCCAGATTTCCCAGCCGTAACACACTTCCCAGGTGACATCCCTCCTCTCAAGTCACAAATAATCAAAACCATCTTGTCAGCTCCTGTTTCGTTTTAAAACGCTATCCTCCGTGTTTGTCACTCTGTGTGTGTGTGTGTGTGTGTGTGTGTGTGTGTGTGTGTGTGTGAGAGAGAGAGTGCGTGAGTGTGTGTATTTAACAGGCTCTCATTTTTTGTGTGTGTGCCCTTTAGTTAAATTGCTCCAATAAAAAATGAATGTTTCACACTCAAAGCGAAGCTAAGCATCACAATTAAACTTTATAGCAAAGACAATTAAATTATAACTATTTTACTTTTACTTTCATAACATTGTGTTTTCATATTAATGCATTATTAATGGATTCATTTCCAGAATAATACAAAACAATCTAAACAAAACAACAAAGGGAGACCACAGTTAATCATGAGTTCAATATAACCTGATCAAATTTCATCAGTGACAGTCTTTGGCTCTCGGAGGAGGCGGACGCACTTTTTCTCCTCTCCCTTATCTTCCCTGATTATGTCCTTGTCTAGTCTTGTGGGGTTTTTTTTGTATTTTCCCTGGAACATTCTCTCACAGTCTGTTCTCTAAAACCTAAAAGAGGAATTATGGATTGGATCAACTGGTCCCTAAATGCAATTGACACCCCTTTCTCAACGGGAAGTTTGGGCTTGGGTGAGCCTGAGTGCTGAAGATATCTACCTATTCGGAACCATGGTAACAGGGTTCTGGCTGATCGGAGCTGGCTTGGCCCTGACTTATCGAAGAATTAAGAAAGCGGAACCGGCTGTTCAAACCCCCACAAGGCTGCCCGCTGGGATTGGAGTGATGGGAGAGGCGTGAGTTTCTCAAAATGGGCCCATTGAGTCAGCACGGATAAGATCTTGGAGAGGCTATGGCTGCTGTGAATACTCAGAATAAGATCTCTGACTGCAGACTGGATACATCTCGGAAGGGCTAACCCGGAATAACATCTCTGGGCACAAAATTGGATGACATCTCGGGGAGGCACACTGCCGTGAGTTCTCAGAAATTGGCTCCTTGAGCACAAGAAATGACAACATCACAGAACGCAAGTATGGCGAAGCTCGCGGCTCACCAACGGGAGATTGAGAGACCAGTGTTGGACTGTAGAACTGCTTTGAAATTCATATGAGCTGTTCGCACTAAAGTAAAAAATAACATCACTTATGCGGATACCCCTTCGGGGCCAGCTGATGGAGCTGAACAAAACACCCTGATAACGACTGTGTTTAGTCTGTTCCTTCCCATTCCATGCAAGGCCACCTGGGTTGGCTGGAAGACTGTTTACTTAGCCTGGCAGGGCGAAGGACACTGTCTCAGCTGAACTATGGACACGCACTCACATACATATACTGATACTCACCGTCACCCTCTCTACCCCGGATCCAACGCCACCTCCAACGCTTACCTCCCCTCTGATGTGGACATCGGGTCAGTTGGAGGCGCAGTCGAAAGATTGCAGCGGTCCCAGATCAGATGTACACACTGGAACTCTTTCCCATGTTGCTTGTCTGTGTTTATTGTGCTATGGTGTGTTGATATCTGTGTATTCCTGTAGTATCCTTTTGTGTTACACATTTCAATGTTTTTTTCCTGGCTACCTAGCCTGACCTGTCTCCCCAATGTGATGTTTGTGTATTGTATGTACGGTCGGCAAGGTCTGTCACCTCGGTTGTGGGCAAAAGACCTGCAACTGACAAATAAAGGCTATCTCATCTCTCATCATCTCATCAGACTTTCAGGTACAGAGTAGTCAGAGTCGGCACTTTGAGCATTTTTTTTTTACCCGTATGTCACTAATGATCTAAAAATCCACTTTAATGTCAAACCTTTAGCTTTTAACCTCCTTATTGTCGCACAAGTCTGGTTATTTTTCATATTTATAGGCTTTTTTTCCAGTTTTCTTAACTTTTATAGTTATAGAGGTGGTGGCGCTTACTTAAACTGTCATAGAGCAAGTTGAAGTGTACACCACGGCTACATTCACATACATGGGTATTTTTCCACTTTTGTTTAGAAGAACATCTCGGTCAACACGAAAATGCATAAAACATTGTTTAATGCTATCATGAGCATGCTCAAACAACCGATGCTCATATACACCTTACTGTATAGAAATGTTGGCCAATCAGAAGCCTAATAGTCCAACCTCAAAAAAGAAGATAGAGGTTCGCACTGCTGACAAAATCTCTGGTTTCCGCCCCCACATGCAAATGCAGAAACTGAGTTTAGGAAATACTTCACCTTGAAGGGAGTTTTTCAAAACCTCAATTTACAGTGACCAAAAATGCCACTTAGTTATAGTTATCAAGGAAAGGCAAATTGCAAAATACCTGTGTAGATGGCCTGATAAACTGGGATGGGAATGATAAGAATTTAGTGATTCCGATTACATTATCGTTATTCCTTATCGATTCCCTTATCTGTGGCACAAAGAGGGTTTAAAGCGATCGCCACGGTAATTCTACTTTTGAAACATACTTCTGAATATGTAGAAATGGAGGCTGCAGCCTGACTGCTTTTGTTACCTGTTGAAGTTCAGGGTCTGGCTGCTGGGCTGGATTCAACATTCACTCAGTTAACGTCACTGTGGGTTCTTGGCTTGCGCTATCATGCTGTCTGTACAGATGCTTGCAAAGAGCCAAAGTTGTGATAGCAGTGTAATGCAGCTGTTTCTGTCCTAGATACAAATTGTACTTTACCATCTCGCTGTCGTCCTTCGGTGCAATCAAAGTAAAAGTAATGTCCATATCCACGCTGCAGACAGTGCCACTGTTTTGGTTCTCCGGCACATGAACTGAAATCAGCAGATTGTAACGCAAGTTGAAGTGGAACCGATATGAGTCATCGATAGGCAAGCAGACTAACAATTCCAATTGGGTGAAAAAATGCTAATGCAAAATAGGACACCCTCCCCACTTGGAAGTAGACGTAAAAGCAGAAAGCAGCCACTGTGATGTCACCAGTGTGAGGCCAATTTTTAAACATCAACACAGGTTTAAAGCACTTGTCTTTATTTTCAGATACAAAATTCACATCCACTCTTTGAATACGGTCTATGTTTTAGACCATTTCAAAATGAAATATTTTAGTATGCATAAGTGGTACTTTTATGCCACCAGCAGTGTAAATGAGGGAAAGATTGTTAAGTGCTAAAACTGTGATAATAATGGAGATATTCATGTATGGAACATCTGCAGATAAATCGCCTGCTGTAAATGTTTGTGTGGGTGTGCTTCGGCGAAGGATTGTGTGCTTGAAAGAGAGGATATAATTTTTGCCACTTCTCCCCACGCTGTTGCCTGTGGCTCCGGTTTGAGATGGAGTACCATGTGGTGGATGGTGAGTGATGGAGAATGTGGGCATTAACGTGCTGAGGCCACAGGAGACGTGGCACTGAAAGCATTAATGGAGTGACTGGTTCTGAGAGACGGTGGGCTGATGTGATTGCAATGTGTGCAGGGGGAATTGTTCTGCAGAGTGACCATGCAGACCTTACTCCTGACCTCATAACACATTGAGATGTGTTTGAGAAACAAATTTTGAGGCCTTTTCTTTTGGCAGTAAGTGTAGGGCTCACATACAGACGTAGGCACTCATCATCTAAGAAAGATTTTGCTTCATTTATCACTCAAACACACATCCATGCACACACTAAGGGCTTGAATGACTACTCACCGGTTAACGGGTACAGTGCACCCAAGCGCCCTCAAGAAAGGCAAAGGAGGGAGGTGGGTAAAGTGTGGGGGAGGGGAAGTGGCAGAGATATCACATCCCCTGTGTGCACAGTGGCAGTGACGAGCAGGACAAAGAAAGGATGGAGGGTGGGACAAAGCAAGCAAGGGATGGAGGTGTGAGGTGGCTCTAAGAAAGAAGATTAAATGATTCTGGAGGTGGCAATAGGTGTGAGGATGCAAAGCCGTGAAGGGAAAAGAAGATGGCATATACCGCTTTAACATGCAAATCACAAAATGTGAATATTGCAAGCTTTAGTTGCATCTAGTGGTGCACATAAATGTGTGGATTTGATATTTTAGCCACTATTCATTGCTCAGAGATTGCAGGCATAATATGAGTTTCTCCTGCCATCATTTGCAACATTAGAACACCCTGAATTGTCGATATTCCCTCGGGAATGTTTGATGCATTGAACACTTAGGGAAAGTGTAAAGAAATGCCCCAAAGAGGCTTGAGAGAGCCTTGAAGCACTTTACAGTGTAACAGTCCCGAACAGCCTGTCTAGAGGCAGTTCCCATGAAAAACTGGTCAGTCTGCAGCAGCCTGTGGTTTATCCACCTTAACAGTAACACTGTTTCTATGAGCACATGCTGAGTACATTTTTAGTGAAATGTGAACAAGTGGAAAGAGTTCAGTGAATTTTTTTCTGGCATTCATTGTCCTTTTCACCTACTGAAGCTGACATTTGTGGTTTTGTGTGAAATCTAAGACTGGCCACAAATCATCCCCACTACTAATGCGTTTAAACACTGGACATCCATCTAAAATATTTGTCAGACACACCTATTCTTAATGCAGCCATTTATACCAGTGGTGTAATTTCATAAGATGAAACTGGGGCATTTATTTTATTTTTTTTCAAACCAAGCCAAATTTTTCAGATCTGACCAATCAGACCACTGCATTTGGCAACAAGTGCGCTCGTAACTCAAATCACACACTGGTACTAAATACAAATACGATAAAAATAATTAAATACTCATTTACTTCAGACACGCAGCTACAGTAGATGCTGTTTCAGGTCAACTGGCTCTCTAAAATGATTTCTTTGCCTGCTGAGACGTGGTCCGAACTCTGCTAACACAAATTCAAACTGCCTCACAGACATCCTGAAATACATACGAAAGCGGTTATGATACAGCTTCAACTCCTGGATCAAACCATGAAATTCACTCTGCAGCTGCCTTCTCATGAGAACTGGATCAACTCAGAATCTCCATTTCTTCCTTTTCTTGTTTATAAGCATCAGGACCAGCTCATCATCCCTTCCTCTACACTTTTTACAGTGTGTTTTTTGAGGATGAATTTTCAGCAAAAACGCTGAACGGTGTATGTTACACAACAAGTTCAGATCAGAAAATTTGAAATATCGTGTCATTTTTTTTGCAACCCATTCAGTTTGTAAAGGCCTGTAGTTATGTACTACACATTAGTCATTATTGCATGCAAATACATGCATTTGTTTCACTGCTTGTGTTACTGTGTAAATGGACCTGAAGCGCACTGTCACATTGTAGGGTGGCTGTGCCTCAGGAGTTGGAGCAGGGTATCTACTAATCAGAAGATTGGTGGGTTGATCCCAGGCTGCTCCAATTTGAAACCTTGGGCAAGATACTGGCTGTTTCTCAATACCTGAGTATGTAAGTCTGTTCTTGAAAACTCTTGCACTTTCTTCCCGAATTAAAATTTTTTTAATGTCAGTTTTAATTCAGGATTATTGGTTAAAATAAGTATAGTACATTTAATTTATCCCCAAATATACTCACGGCTCTACATTGACACACTAAAATTAAATGAAACAATCCAGGTATGAAGCTCATCTTTAATGTCAGTCAAACGAATTTGCTCAGGAACAAATTAAACCCTGAAATATACCAAATACTAACTGTTAGAAACCATTTAAGTGAATTATATCTCGTGTTTAACTCCAGTGAGTGGCAAAAGCCAGTTGGTGTTTTGAAAACGATAGTGATTGTGAGCCTCGACCTCCCGGTCAGCTGACAGCTGGTGGGGCGAGCTGGCTGTTAGACCAGCGGGAACGGGCATTTCCGAAAACTTTGAAGACCTTTTGAAAATTGACTTAATCAACTGAGCAAATGTTTGAAGTTTACACATTCTCACCTAAAAACATCATAAAAGTTTATTGTGTGTCTTATTTCATTTATTGCATTTTTAACGTACTTGACTCGATGCATACATTATTTGGGTTGCAACTGATGACGTTACACAAGAACACGCAAGTATGCGTACTGAGAAATGGCCACTGAGTTGCTCCTGATGCGTTCATCAGACTGTGAGTGTCACACAGAGAGTGCTTAGACTTAGAAAAAAGAACTTGTGCAAATCTGTGAGTGTGAATGGGAGTATGGCACATGTTGTATAAAGTGCTATGAGTGCTTAAGAAGAGTAGAATAGTGCTATATAAGAACCACTCCATACTTGATTTGAAGCTACCGTCCCACGCACCAACACAGATCCCGATCCTAATGAGGGCAACATAAAATGTTTCTTTTAGGTTTTACAGATAAAACCTACAACCTGAAGCAAAGATGAAACTCAGTCCAAAGAAACTTTAAAGCGATTCTACACTACAAGCCTGCAAACCTGACTGCTCATCACTGCCTTTGCTACCTATTCACCCCTGGAGGCAGTTTGCTCTTCACCATCACGCTTGTCGTTTCATGCAGCAACAGTGAAAGTAATGTCCACAACTCCTCTCCTAACCAGCTGTAGATCACTCCACCAATTCATTTCCCAATTGCTGACATTTCCTGACATTAGTGAGTTATTGAATGTGTTGTTTTAACTTGATTACGGTAACATATTACTTTGGAAGTGTTACACCCCGCCCTGGCACTGAGACACTACCAAGATGGCTGTCGGCGAGGGATGACACTTGTATTTCATCTCTCCACTCTCAGTTCTTCTCATTCAGTCTCTTGCAGTGTTTTCATTTTCTGCTCTTCTACACGTTAACCTACTGCCTCTCACCCAGCCTGTCTCTGTCCATCACCATCAGCCCTCTCCTGGTACCTAATGCATACATACCCACTCAAGATTTGCTTTGTTCCAGCACTTATATCTGACCTTCGAAGTGTGTTATTTCACAGAAAAGGAAATGAAAAAAGGTACTTTTCAAAGATTTTGCAAATAGATTTTTTTCAGCATTTATTTATGCTGTTTTCTGCCAAGGCTGGCTTCCTGTTTCGTTGCCACTGGCTGCAGAAACAACTAACGTCCATATCAGTGATGAAAATATGGAAGAGTGGACCCCATCTGCATCATCTCCTGTGTTTCTCCCCTTTTCTCTCCTGTCCTTCTCCTATCTGTTTAATCACACAGAGCCATATGGATGCACAGTATGTTGTATTAATTAGACTCCAGGGCGTGGCCACACACTGGGGACATGAGGGACTCCAGCAGTTGCAAATCTGAGAGAAGGAATCATCATCCCAACATAAACTAGGAGAATGGCAACCTGGTTGAGTAGAGTGTGTCAGGTGCACCAAAATATTTCTCTAGTATCTCAAATACACAAATCAGAAAGAGCAACAGCTTTAGCATCCATCCATCCCCCCATCCAACCAACAGTAATATTAAACAAAGAGAATCACATCTTGTATTTTCAGCCACATGTTCTGATCTGCTTTTACGTACATGTACATTTAAATACATCACTTACTTACATAAAGCTATCCTAGACATTCGGTCTGTCTGGTCCAGAAATGCCAAGATTTCTTTTGTTTAGAATGAGAGTTGAACTTGTTGTACTGTGTCGATTATATAAGGCTGGCAGCCTGAGACTTGGAGGAGTTGAAGAGTGAACTCACCAGGGAACAAATAAGCAGTGGGTTGTTCAGTGTGTGTGTGTGTGTGTGTGTGTGTGTGTGTGTGTGTGTGTGTGTGTGTGTGTGTGTGTGTGCGTGGTGTGTGTGTGGAGGAGGAAAAAAATAGAATGGTTCACTCATTCCTCATTGAGCAACTAACAGTTTCTATGTGAGGATATGTAGAACGAAAGAAAGAAAGCAGTGTGTGGTTAGCTGCTGTTGTCTAAAGGCGCTGACCCTGCTCCTTGTGTGAAACGACCTTCTGTATTTGCAGAAGGTCTGTGTTTGAGTCTTGCTCATCGCTCCTACTAAGGGACCCCAGACCTGGGTGGGCATCAGGGCGAGTTGCTTGGCTGCTGAGGCGGCCTGCTTGAACTAAAGGTCCAAAGGGGGGGCCATTTGGGGAGCTGCTGAGGGTGAGGTCATCTCAAGGGGTTGTAGCGAAAGGGGCAGATGGGGGTCAGTGTTTGCCCAGCTGTCCTCTTGTTGTAAAGAAGGTTACTGGATAGAAACAGCTGGGTCAGAGGAGATGTTGGATGTCACGTGCCATTCGGGACTATTATTTATCTGAGGGCGATGTGCGTGTTTGTTTAGTCTTTGTTTTGCTTTTGCGTTGGGGCCATGGGTGGGGGCATTAGCATACTAATATCTTTAAGTATTAGTATAGTATCTTTAGTATCTTTAAGTACTGAGTTTATATCTATGGAATTAAAGATCAGCCATGCAAATATTCATTTTAAGTTCTTATAATTATTTTTTTAAAAAGATTTGTCATATAAAAAGATCATGTTTGTTGTATTTTTCATTTTTTTCTTGGAATTGTTGGATTGTTAGGGAGAACATAGGGACCACAATAACTGCTGAGGACTGAAGCACAGCTGTGGTATACTTCCCTTAATTAAGGAGGACTGACTGTCTCTCTTACAGAAAAAACAATGCAATTTCTGCCCGTATTAGACCTCAGACCTTCAGTCTGATGCGCTGATCAATAACCAGGACTAATTGGTCTGACATTTTAAGCTTAAATCAGATGATGTAGTAAACAAAGTTAAATGAGTTCACACTGGCATGTGTGGGGAGCTCATTTTTTGTTCACTTTCATGGTTAGAAAGACAGATTCAATGTTTAGAAAGCAACAGTTCAACTTTTAATAAATATTTATGCTTAGTAGTAAGAATATAAATAAAAACAATGAGAAAACAGATATAAATAGCTGCCTTTGTGCATCTGTCTGCTCCACTTGGCGCCGTGGTTCAGTTCTCTGTTTTACAAAGATGATAAAGAAAACTCAGCTGCTACTTTTTTTTTTATCTGATTGAAGTAGTGATGAATCACTAATGAGTTGATTTATAATTTACACACCAGCCTGGGTTTACCCCAGATCATTATCATGCATGAAGATGCAGGAATATAGACTGCAGATTTAGTAGCGAGGTGCAGCCAGTCATTTATATTAGGTTATTTAATAAAAAAAAAAATGTTATACAGTGGTCCCTCGCTAATTCGCGTTTTTTTTTCTGTACAATTTTTTTTTTTTTTACAGCGCACTGGTTCTGTGTCCTGATTGGCTGTAGACCATTGTCAATCAATCTAATGCCGTGTCTCCTGTACAGTACAGAATGCATTCAGCTTGTCAAATTTACAAAAATCTTCTATCGCTAGCAGTGTGACTCTGAAGTGCTGTACTGTATGTTTGTAAGTTTTCTCCCCAACAAACACAACAATGTTGATAAAACATTTTGCACCGTCAAAGGCAGCTGTGGTAGCATCCAAGAGGAAGATGCTAACCATCGCACAAAAAGTTGGATTTCTGGACATGCTAAAGGTAGGTAGAAGTTACAGTATTTTTCGGATTATAAGGCGCATTAAGCGAAACAAAACAGTCAGATAAGTCAAACTTTACTCAGATCATTCTTCTAGCCTCCTCTACTTCTGTACCATTGATTCATTAATGTTGAATTCTCTCGCAGCTGCTCTATTCCCATGTTCTGGACCTGAAAATAGGGTTTGGTCTTTGGTTTCATTCTATGATACTGGACTTGTTTGTTTGAACTTTGAGAGTTTAAACAAGAGAGAAAAGTGTGAAAATGTTCATGCCTGTCTGAGAAAAGTGCATAAAGTGTGTAGTGAGGGGTTTTACAGCCTTAAAACATCTACAATAACTGTAAAAAATAAAGTTGGCTACCTCGTGGATTTCACCTATCGCGGGTTATTTTTAGAACATAACTCGATAAACGAGGGACCACTGTACTTATAAATATATATTAGGGTGTTACATCTTCCAGCTGTTTGGTGTATTCTTGTAAATTTGGAATTAATCCATTAAAAACATATAGGAGCAGACACAGATGTGTGGAAGCCACCATGTTCCTCCGCCATCTTGAAAACAGTGGCTGAGATGGACATCGCTGTTTCGCGTCATTGCGTTTTATGTATGTGGCTAGAGTACTTAGCAAAGCATCATAAGCAAAGAAGAGACTTTATAGGCGTCCGCGATTTTTAATTGTGTCTGCACCTTTGGAGTCAAGATCAAATGAAGGATGAAGGATCACACCTTTGTTTGAGCAGCGTTCCCTTCACAGGAGAACTGAAAACAAGAAGAGGCAACATGACGGCGTCGGGATAAAATGAGAGTAAATAACGGCACGGTTCCCAGATGGAAGGGATGATGCAGAAGTCGCCTGCTCTCTGCTCAGCAGGTAATTTATGGAGCTAAATCAGGATCAAAAGTTTTATTCATTTGAAAAGTGATTTAAAACTGAAATTCTAACTTTTGATATTAAAAAAGGAATTTTTACTTGAAATTTTTTTTTAATGCAAATATTTTTTTTTACAGCTTAAATTTATTTTTCAGCTTCAAATCTCATTTTTTTTAGCTTCAGACTTTTGACCCCGATTTTGCATGTGGTCATGTATCAAAGGATGAGACACGATTCAAATGGTAGAATTTCAGTTTCAAATCACTTTTTCAAATTAAGAAAACATTTAGCTCCATAGTAATTCAACCTAGCAGTGTAAATTTAATCTTCTTGTTTCGTTGCTGACAGTAATGGGAATAATTTTACACCTAGTTTTACACCAGATACATAAAATCTATGCAAATATTTTCTGCTGTAAAACTATTTTTCGGACTCTGTTATTCTTAATGCAGCCGTTTACAATGTCCATTTAATTCACTGGACAAATTTATTGTATTTATTTTTCAAACCAAGTTTGATTTTTGGATCCGAATAAACAGATCTGACTTTGTATGCTTTATATTGCACGGTAAAGCCCGTACAGTAACACAGAGAAAACCCCAACAATCAAACCACTTCCTTTAAGAAAGCACTTGGCGACAGTTGAAAGGAAACAGGAAGAAACCTCAGGCAGAACCAGGCTCAGCAAGGGGCAGCCTTTTGTTGTGACCATTTGAGAGTGATGGGATCCCTATCCTGAAATATGTAAGAAAGCATTTGTGATACAGCTTTAAATCCTGGATCATACCATTAAATTCTCCCTGCTGCTGCCTTCTCCTGAGAACCCAGAATTTCTTTTTCTTCTTTTTCTTGTCTAGAAGCATCAGGATCAGCTCGTCATCACTTCATGTTGACTTCACTTCTTTCACAGTTTGTTTTCTGAGGACGAATTCTGCAAAAATGCAACGCGTTTGGTGTGTGTACACAAGAACTTTGGATCCAAAAATGTTGAATTTCACGTTGTTTTTTCGCAACACATCTACTGACATCTATAACAGTGAGATTTTCCACACTGTACCTTTAAAGTTTCAGTCCATGCATTGTAGAGAGTTTAATAGTTGACACATTTAGCTGCAGTTAATGGATTCTTTGCTGTTTGTTGTATATTTTATTTTTAGTTACCAGTGGTAGAATAATCTTAACAAGCCAGGTGCTGCTTATCACTTATGCCTCGGCTTCCTCTGATGTTCGTCTCGCAAACATTTGCACTCACATCCCTATACGCTGAACTCCATTATTCACCTGGCCTCTCTGCTGCTCAGTAGTCCCACGAGAATTTATTTCCTCTGCCTTTCCAAATCCTTTGAAATGCGCATGTAACATGCAAATCCGTAATCCGGTACAAAACAGACCCATTTAATAAATTTGTGAGATTTTCGAGCAAACGAGCGACATATACCATCAACAGCTTCAAACTTCCTTTTTATATATGCTTGTATAGTATCCACTATTGAACTGTGGAGCAGTGTCTGAACTCATTATTCTTTTTAATCCTCCTCCTTCAAGGTTCATTCATGAGAGAAACAGTAGGCAAACAACAATAACATTTCATGTATACAAGGTCTTTGATTAAAGCTTTAGGACAACAAATGTAATATGAAGCTGCTGAGCTTGTCTTATTGACAGCACAAACATATAAACACAAGGACTAGCCCGAGGGTCCACTTTAATCCTATGCTTCACCAAGACAGAATCACGTGCAATGACTGCATTGCTCTCATATTGCATCACTGCCCGCAGGAGTAAAGATGGTCATAATAATGGATGTATTGAAACACGGGACCCATTGCCAAGCTTTGTGTGATCAAGAGTGAGGTTAAGGTGGAGAGATGAGTGGATGAATGATCACAGGTGGAGGTCACTGTGGCTGCTGGTTTGTTTTTATCAAATCTGTGGGCTGGTGTGGAGGCAAGGTGAAGGTCAGGGTGGCTGCTGCTTCTATCCCAACCCCCCCCTCCGGCCACTAACACCACCTCCATGGTCCTCTGGCCAGTGTCCTTCTTTACCATCGACAGCTCACTCAATAACCATTACTCTCAGCTGGACAAGAAGTGGGTGGAGTCTGCAGGGCCATTAATCCCAGATCAATACTTGACCATAACATACCAGTGAGCTCACCTGGGGGATCTATTTGTTTAAAGAGTGGAAGACTCATTAATCACAGCAGTATAATCATATTAAGACAGGAGAATAAGATGAGATTCAGATGTACTTTATGATCATTTTCAAGCAAAACGTACCAAGACTAAAACTTCAGAATCGTTTTCTGGCTCAGTCTCACAGGAAAACATCGCATTTGACTCGATTTGTCTTGTTATTATAACCATCACAGAGACTGGGCTTTCCTTTGTTGTTTCAGCCTATAGACACTGCATGCTAGGTAATGTATGGATGGCAACACAATAAAGCTCAATAAGAAAGGTCTAAGAATGCAAAGCAAAGAAAAGCATTGCCACCTGATGGGCAGAGGGAGTAACTACAGCTTAAAGCTACCCATGCATGTACTCAAACCCTGATCAGTTTAAGTTCAAGTTTATGCATGCACACACACACACACACACACACACACACACACACACACACACACACACACAAAGTAAATAAATAAAATACTGTTTCAACATAGTCGCTTTGGCATGACAGTGGAACGAAGCAGTTCAGAGGTGCTTCAAATAAGCATCACCACATTCAGGAGGGTTTGATTTAATAGGCATTTGCTTTATTTAGCTGCAGCCGCATTCATTTGTTTCATTATAGGGCATCTAAATTCTTAACAAACTTACAGACTGACTATTTAAGCATTTAATAAGTAGAAAAAGTAGAATACTGTGTTTCCTGTGTGTATTATTATATAAGCTTTCACACTGCTTCACTCTTGGTGGGTGTACAGTTGTTGACCTAAAGGAACTAAAGGGGATGCAATGTCAAGTGTGAAGCTGTTTCGATAGGTAGTCATCATACTTATGGCTAGACGTTGCCTCCCCCTGGGCGAAAACAACATGTTATCTGTGATGACATCATCAGTGGACCTGTGACAGTGTGCACAAGAGATCACAGACTCTGTGAATGCAGCACATTATAAACTCAAACCTATTACAGCTCAATGTCGAGTTGTTATGGATTATCATAACCATACTTACTAGTGTTGTAATAACCCTTCAATGACAAAATTATTTAATATTAAAAATTTTCCTTATAAACAGGATTTAGAGCTGGTAACATGTTAGATAAGCCACATGAATTTGCATTTTTCAGGTAAATTCATACGTTGATGTGGACGGTGAGTTAGCGGAGCTTTTCGGTGACATTTGCTGCAGCTGAAACTGACAGTGAGTGGTGAGAGTGATTTGAAGCAATAAATCTTTGGTCTGGAAAATTCAGTTCAACTCAGTTTTATTTATATAGCGCCAAATCACAACAACAGCCACCTCATGGGACTACAACAATAATACAAAGAAACACCAACAATGACATGACCCCTGTGAGCAAACGCTTGACGACAGTGGCTGCAAATTTCAGCTCACAAGTGACCAACAGTAATTCATTGTAAAGATATATAAACATAAGTTAAACTCCAAGACTGTTTCCACAATCAGAGAATTAATTTGGAAATATTGATTGTTCCTTTTTGTGTTTGGGGTTTTTTTTGGTAGCATTTAACTGAAAAAATAAAGAAATTCTTCACACTGTGAAACATGTGATCATCTGGGTGCAGCGTGTATGTCAGAGTGCGTCTCCATTCATGTGCATGTTTTGCACCCCAGACAACGGGAGCATCCAGGTCGTCGGTTCAGTGATTGACTGTCCTGCTGAGTATTGCTGACGAGGGTGCAGTTACTTTGCTATGTCAATACAAGCAGACCCGCATCTCTCTCTCTGTCTCTGAAGCACACACACACACACGCATGCACAACGTGCCTCTGCAACAACCATAAACCCTTGCAGGGCAATCAGTCATCCAGTGCTGGATATTGCTATGTACAGTAAACCAAGTAGCAATAAGACTGTCAGGGAGATACAGTCTTTCTCTTGGCAGTGCATATGTCTTTGTCACATTTACTACCTCTCCAGCGTCGTCTTCTACATGTACTTTCTGGTTTCTCACCTGGGCTTTGAGGGGATCAGTTTGGACATACGTGTCCAGAAGCTCCTGCATCCAATCAATATCTGGGGATTTGTCAGCACTCCCATGAGAAGTTGCCTGGCATCACCCTCCCCCCCAAACCCGCATACACATCTGCATCAGCTGACTTCACACTTGTGCCTGGCACTCCTCTTCAGAGCTACCTCATAAATCCATCGCACGCTGTTATCGATTCGGTGCAAATGCAGTTTAGAAAAGTACTGTAACATTACTTTGGTGTGGTGGTTTTCAGTGCTTTAATTAAAGTAACACAAAGAGATTTCAACTTGGGATTTACAGCCTTGCATTTGATATGTGTCTTTTTGTGAAATGAGCCAAGTGACAGAAAAAAATATGTTTTTAATTCATTTTGCTCATGAATTACTAGTAATAAATATTTTCAGCCTCGCAGGCTTCTCTTATTGATGAATTTCATCAATTATATAACGGTTTTTCATTTTTGTTCCCCATTTAGCAGCTTTATAGTTATTGAAATCATCTCTTTTCACTCAGCAGGGACTGAGTTATATGTTTTGCCAGATTGCCTGAGCTCATATCAGATGAAAAAAAATTGAATACTGTTTGCTTTCATAGCACGTAACCTTGTCTCTTAGAAATTATGTCACGCTCTCCTTCATTAACATGCTTTAATTATGTTTTCACAATAGCTTACAACAATATCCAGACAACCACAGAAATAAAAGAAGTATATTTTAGTTGTAGTATTTTGGACGGAAGACCCTGGATGACCCCAACTCACCCTGTAACGTCTTTTCTCACAAAGGGGTCACAGTGCGCCTCGAAACATAATTTATTAAGATTGCATTGAAACAGAATCTGAACTACTTAGACACAGATTTTAAAAAGAATAATTCAAAGTGAAGCTTGAGGCAGAGATGAGGAGCTCTAATAGACTGTATGAAATGTTTTCACGTAAGCAATTTTCAGACCGAAAAGTTTTCAGCTCTACTTGTGGGTAAATGCCCACTGGGGAGCCCCCTGGGAACTACATAGGATCTAAGTCTTTTTTCCTGTTTGCAGTTGCAGCACTAATCTGAACTCTCAAATGATGTAAAAGAAGGCCACTCATTAGTAATACAGCATCAGCTTCTTCCCGCAGCCCATTATTTCCTTGTAATCCTGTTTAAGCCTCTTCATTTTCACACACAACTTGCTTTACTGCATGGTGGATGCCTTACACACAGCTCAGAGGAACTGGTGGAAAGACTTTTATAGTTTGCAAGTTAATGAATGTTATGCATTGTGTGCAAGATACTGAGCAAAACTGTTGACCCGCCCCTCATTTCTCTGGATTTTTTTTCAAAGGAGCCAGACTTTTTTATAGCCGTCTTGAGTAACAGTTCTCTAAGGCTTTTACAAAACAGTCTTTCAAAGTACTTTTTTTTTCAGGACAAGGTTTCTTGGTTTCTAAGGCTACTTAACAGTGACCTTTGAAATATTATATAAATAACATAAAAGGTGCCTAACTCAAGGGATGAACCAGTGTTGTGTTGTGACACTTAAGCAAACAACCAATTTAAACTGTATCCTTAGACATGGAGACAAAATAACACAAACTTCAACAAAAACATATCATATGTTCTCATGTTTTTAGTTGAATTTGTGAAAATCACCAGCAAGGTGATTCCCAAAAAGCCAAAACCTTGGTTTATCTTGGCATGGTGTGCCATGTGTCTCGAGACCAAAAGTAAAATTCGTAGTCTGAAAAACTATCTATAGGAGATAAACAGTATCTGAAAGTCATATCGTAAAAAATATTTAAAAAATAATCCACCAAAGACCTGACCCTTAAGCTGATCCATCTGCTGTTCACTGAAGCCTCATCAGAAATGGTGGAAGGTAGGAAATAGGGAGAAATGGTTGCCAGATAATACAAGAACTGGACTCAAAATCAGTGGCAACAGCTCTTATGAAGTGATGAATTCAAATTTGACAGTTTTGATTCAAATTGTGGCAGCACGGTGGCACGGTGGTTAGCACTGTTGCCGCACAGCAAGAAGGTCCTGAGTTCACTTCCACCATCAGGCCGGGGTCTTTCTGTGTTCTCCCCGTGTTTGCGTGGGTTCCCTCCGGGTTCTCCGGCTTCCTCCCACCATCCAAAGACATGTAGTTAGTGGGGATAGGTTAATTGGTTAAACCAAATTGCCCATAGGTGTGAACGCAGGAGTGAATGTGACAGACAACCATTCACGCTCGCATTCACTCCTGCGTTCACACCTATGGGCAATTTGGTTTAACCAATTAACCTATCCCCACTAACTACATGTCTTTGGATGGTGAATGGTTGTCTGTCCCTGTGTGTTAGCCCTGCGATAGACTGGCAACCTGTCCAGGGTGTACCCCGCCTCTTGCCCTATGACAGCTGGGATAAGCTCCCTGCGACCCTGAAAGGATAAGCGGAAGCGAATGGATGGATGATTCAAATTGTCGTCAATATGAGGGGACGGAGTCAGGAGAGAGGTGCAACAGTATCTGAAGCCATCTGTAAAACGTGGTGGAGGCTCTGTCATGGCTTGGGGCTGTGTTGTGTGTTGTGTTGGGGATCTTGTTGAAATTCATGAAATTATGAACATAGAAAACTACCATTTGATTTTAAACCACCATGCAATAATATATAGAAAGCAAAGGCTTAATTTTAGCATGTCAATGATCCCAGACACACTACCAATGCAGTGAAAGCATACTTGGATTGATAAACACAGAGTGGATCACTAGAAAATGAAGGAAAAAAATTGTAATACCAAATATTCACTTTCAAGCTTGTTATAAATGTGCAAAAATTTGTATTTGTGGCTATACTTTTATGGCTGTGCATGTTTCAATAAATCCCTGCAACTATTTGGCATTTTCAAGACTTTTGTAGAGTATGTTACAGTATATGTGCATTTTGCTAAAAGGCCATGAGAATATTTTAGGCAAGAATCAGTAGCAAATCTATAAATGCTTTAGTAATCTACTCTTATTTCACATTTAAATATATGTACGTGTTTGTATTTATCAGTAGCTGAAGCTTAATAGCAACCATGAGGCCAAAATGTCAATATTTTAACAAAGTAAAACTGTCTCTCGTGGAGAAAGAGATAAATAAAATGTGGAAGGATATATATGTTTTAATCCGTTAGCCTTTGCCCCGTCTCCGCCCTAGTTAGCACTCACTGTGGGGCACATTAAGGTCAGCATATGTGTCACAATAACAAGCAGCCTTTTCCACACACACACATTTGCCTCCTCTTTCTGTCACTCAGTTCTGTTTAACATCACAGTCACACAAGATGCCTCCTCAGTTCTTCTGTTGGCACTGAAAAATTCATCCGTAATGACTAAATGATTCGCGGCATAAACAAATATTTATGCGAGAACGCAATTAAGTATGCATGCGTGCTGTTTATAGGGTTGATATGTGCATTGAAAAAAGTAGATGTCAATAATGAGCAAATCAATACACTGAACTGTACCAAGGTAAAGCTTTTGTGAGTTTCCTCACATCACTTTCAATCAGACTGAAGCCTCACCTTTATTCAATTATTGTAACTATCTCCAATAATTTACATACATACACAAACACAAGCCAAATCTTGAATAATTCATTATGCATCACACTGGCAGCCAGTTCATATGGAGATGGGAAGGAAGCAAAAAAGGAATTCAAAGGTAGCCAAATCTACTTGTTAATTCTCAGCGTGAATCGCAGATGCTTTTGCAACAAAGAACAAAGAGCAGAAGTTCACAAATTCACATTCAAATTCCCTGAGATTTCTATGAATATATAGTGAGTGACTGAAGCCATCTGAACACAAAAAACAGGACTTCAAACAGTATATGGATACTGCAATTACCTTAAATGCTCTTTTTTCCCTTTGCCTCATCTCTCGTGCTCATTTTCATTTTCATTAAATGCAGTCAATGAAAATACAAAGTAAATTCTGATGGAAGCAAGCATGCAGTGTGCAGTAGCATATGGCTTTTAGAGCCACTACAGAAGTGGGTTTGCTCTCCGTTGTTTTAAATCACATCTCTCCTCCTCAGGGCTGAGCACAGTTAGACACTAAACAGCCCACCAGCCTTCCAGCTCTAATATGAGAATATGTTGATGTTTGACACCCCTGTTGTGTTTTTCACATTTGCATTTCAATAGCTGGTGAGCCACATGTAGTTTTGGTAGCGATAATGCCTGTCAAGCACATGGCAATAACACTGAACGGGGGAGTCTTCTTCTTCTTCTTCTTCTTGTTTTTTTCCACCCAGGTTGTTAAAAGAGTCGTTTGACTACCAGAGAAGATTCTGCAGCTGGAGACACATTCGTGGATTGCCTGCTGCTGCTCAGTATGTATGAGGATTCATAATTATAAAGTCATCAATTTGTCACTAATGCTTCACGGTCGGCTTGAACAATGACATGAATATGCCCTGGGAACAAAACAAGCATGTGTGTGCTTTGAAGAGAATTCCCCTGTTTTCTTTCAGGTGCTCTTTTGTTTCATTCCTGCATCCTAAATCTCCATCTTTGACAGCGAGGCATACATTCTCCTGGAAATTATGTTTATGCACAGCTAATTTCCTGATAGGAAACACAAGCGAAGCATAAATGTGATTGCTGTACTGTTGGAAATGGAAATGTTTTGCTACCTTTTTTAAATGCTTATTTTTATAGTTTTCCAAACATTTCAACAATGTGACAAAGATCTGCAAGGCACTGCTAGGGTCTGAGTAAATTTCATGATCAGAGGAGGTATACAACAAAACGAAAAACAAACACAAAAATGCAGTTCCTCAAATGGCCACTTGAGGCTGTTACCAACGTGAGTCAATCCTGCTTTGTTCCCATGTTAAAATGACTAAATTTACAACAAAATAAGATATGTTTACATCCTTCTTAGGCTTAAAACGAGCAAGGGACGGATTTAACTGACCTGTTTGCTCACTTATGACTGACAAGTCATCATTCAGTAAGCATTGTCTGGAATTTCCTTCTTTCTAAAAAAGAGTATTACTGAAATTACTAAATTAACTTATAGGTGCAGTTGTTTGTTTGTTTGAGATTTAATAGCAAAAAGAATATTATACTCATAAATATACACTGATTACTGTGTAATTATGTCTTCAGACAATATGATGCACTCTCATACACTTGAGGAAACCACCACATTGATCTGCCATCTTGAATACAGTGATGGAGCCCAGCCACATACTGTACGTAGTACACCAATAAGTCTGTGTCCAAACAGTGTACTGTTGTTTGCATGTACTTAGCATTAATTAGCATATTGAAAAAATGACATCAATATCCATAAACAGAGGGTGAGTGAATGAATAATTTGGAAAAGCCCATAAAGTTGTTAAGAGATGTGACAATAATACAATATACAATTTTGGCATATAATCATAGTAAGGTGGTCAGGCCACCAGCTGTAGCAGCGATAGTGAAGTATAAACACAACACAGATAAAGCTTCTTGTTGGAGCGGGATTAAAATAGCTATTCCCTTGTTACCATTAGATACTATGCAAAACTTACTGCCTGGGGAGTTGGGTTCATACTCAACACAAACACACAAGAACAATAGATTTTCTTTTCCTCCACCACCCAAAGAACAAATAAGCATGCTTTCCACAGTTTTGAACTTTAAAAAAAATAAAACAGTAAGATGAAAATATGGCTGTTGCAAACTACACCAAAAAAAAAAAAAATCACAGGAAAATGTTTTCATCAGAGCAAAGCCTCAAGTCAGTTAAACTTGGATATTGATCCGATCAGTTGAGCAGAGGGGTTTGTTAATCAGGTTCACCTTCTTTTTGAAAATGAAATTGACAGCAGGTGCACTAGAGGGGCAACATCCACCTGAGTTTTACAGGTGGAGGTCACTTACATTTTTTCCCTCCTATATTCTTTTGTGACTGTTTTTTCATTAGTTTCACATTTGGCTGTGGTCAGTGTCACTGCTACTAATGCGAAGCACAGTATCAAGAGGATGAAGGAGATTCCAGGAGACCAGCAGTTACATTAGGAGAGCTAGATGCTGGAAACATACAGCATAAAGGGTGGCTTGAGGGCCTCTAGTGAGCCCTGTGCTCACTGCCCAGCACATTGGAGTCAGACTGGAATTTGCCATTGAATACCAGAATTGACAAGTTTACCACTGGTGCCCTGTGCCAGGTGTTAGGCCCCAAGTTGCACCTGAGACTCTTCAGGAGTTAAGCGTTGCTCTGGTCCAGATCTGCGAGATCCCCCCACGAAACCATCCATAGTCTTCCCAATGTTGACAGGCATGTATACTCGCACGTGGTGGCCATACAAACTACTGAATACCACTTTGAGTTGCTGCAGTGAAATTTCAGCAAATCTTATTTGATTTTCCCTCTGTAAGTTGGTCATTTTCATTTCCATCAAACAATGTACCATCCTTTTGCTCCTAACACACATTAAATATTGGTATAGATTTCAAGCATGATTTTTTTGTCCCCATTGAGATTTTATGTGTTTCTAAGTTTTTTTGTGAGCAGTATATGAGTACATGAATGCAGGTTGCAGGAAACAGGGATCCCATACAAGGCGTACGCAGACAGAAAGTGGCAGTTATTTGTACATTCTCACAAGGTCAAAAATAAGTGTTTGTCAAGGCTCAAGATGTGAATAAAGCAACAGTCAAGCACACTTTGTTGTAAGAGCAGGGAGGCGTAGCAGTCACATTATTATTGTCTGTGGATGATGTGCTCAAGGTCATCTCCAGACTTAGCAACAGATCTGTTCTACTGCGTTCTCCCTTTCCATCTTTCCCAACCCCCAACTCAGAGCGATGCCATTCGGTCTGCCGCGTCCCTGCCGGCGGACTAGCTGTCACCCTCTGACTTCCATGAAATGGGCAAGTCACCGCCTATGAACCGGACACCACTTGGATCAATTCACCTTCTGCCCTTCATCTGAACCACTTAGACACCAATCAAAGAAGGGGAGGAGCCCCATCATCGAGCACTGTACACAATCTGGCATATTTATGAGGCGCTCAGCTCACCAAGTGCTATTATTGAATAAAAGTACTGCAGAATGTAATTTGACTTCTCAATATAGGAAACACAAATATCGCAGCCCCTCTTTAATGAGGTGTCAATAATAGTCTTTAATGAATGCGCCACCATTGGCGCACTGAGACCAATTATGCTTTAACTGTCACAACCAATCAGTCAGTCATTATTTTTCAGTCGCATCAAATTTGCTGTTACTCTCGCAGGATCTCAATAAAAATGTCTATCAGTGTCATTTTACAGTCTCATCCATTTTCCAGTAAAATCTTTTAATCAATAAAACTGATAAAACTCATAGTGTGCTTTTATTTAATAGTCC
>NW_024582420.1:1562909-1588735 GCF_018398535.1 Haplochromis burtoni
CGTTACAACTATCCCCGGTCTCCCCTACAGTGAAAAAAGAAATCATTAGTCTAGATGGTGTCTTCAAGGCCAACAAAGGTTACTCTATTAGTCCCAAAGGTAATAAAGGTGGATCTTACAAACTCTGGCCTCTGAAAATTGGAAATCTATCATGATTAATTGATCAGGATGGTCCAGGGAATATAGTAGAAACGCTGCCATAAAATCAATTGCAAAGGACAAGAATTGAGCAACTAATTTTGGCTCCTCGTCAGCTAAGTAGTGAAACCCGCTGAAAATCAATTAGAAAAATTAAAAGCCAAAAAAACAGAGGCAAAGATTTATCTCGCTTTTAATTTGCATAACTGTCTATAATGACAGGTTGGCCGGGACGCTCTTTAAGTAATCATGGTACTTGACTGCTTGACACATGCACCTGTGATGACTGACTGATTCATCCACCAACACAGCTGGAGGGAATACTTAATGTGCTTCATGAAAGGTGGACCCATCTGAGGTGCCCTGCTGATGGATGGACAGATGGTCCAGCTAATGGGGGCAAAAGGATTTGGAAAGGAAAGGAATTGAAAGGAAAGGAAAGGAAAGGAAAGGAAAGGAACAATTTGCTGACCTTATAGGCCGTGTTTGCATACAAATACACAAAATTTACAGTAAATAAAATGTCTTAACTGCAGTTCCAACGAGAAAAAACTGTAGATCGGTGGCAATCAGATAATATTAAAGCAAACAGACATAATCAACAGATTCACTGCTGTTCTACTTGCAGCTGACAACCAATTTAATAAGGAAAAACTGCAAACGTTGACACCCACTGCCTGACAGTCAAAAGACCATTGCCAGGTGAATATAATAAGAAGAGACATTTACATTATGCAAGGCAATTTTATCTGTAGCCCATTTCATTACTGGAACCTTAATGTGTCGTACATTAAAATGCACTCAGCCCTGTGTACAGAGGCACAGGAACACGATTATATATTATAAGACTGAGAAAACAGAAAGCACTTAAGGTGTCACAGTTTGAAGCCTTGTGTTGTGTTCCATGTTTTGTTTTCCCCTGCCTCTTTGTGCCTCCCTTTTACACCCCACTCACTCACCAGATGTCCTCGAACTTTCTGCTGTCAGTTATCCGTCCGCCACACCCATCTCACCTGTCCTCGGCTCCCCATGTTATTTATCCCTCTCTTGACAGACTGTTAAACTCTGTCTGCCATCTCAGTTTCGTCTTTACTAATTTTCTGCCAATCACAATGCTTATCCGCCAACCATCCACCCTGCAGGCTTGATTTTGCTTTTGTAAACAAACCACTCACACCGCCTGCCAATCCCACTCTGTTACCACAAACTGTGAGTATCACAGATCACCCACAACAGATGGAAACACAAACACCTATATCAGTATCGCTAATTACTGGTAGCTGGTGTTGCTGTTAGAAGTGGGTTTTTGGATCAGCACAGAACCCTTTCTGGTGTCGAGCATTTCCCACAAATATAGGTTAGGCTGAAGCTTGAAATGTGGGTTTGCAGTGAGAACCAGAGAACCAACTAGATCAACAGTGAAGAGATTGCTTTCAGTGTACTAAACCAGTGAAAATAGAAACGCACAAAAAGAAGTGTGTTTCCTGATGGTCCAAATAGTCTTTCATTGGACTGGTGCTGCAGAGGGCATGATTTTGCAACAGGGAGATGCTTTTATGCACAGAAATAGCATTAACAGGTACCTCTGTTAGCTAGCTGGGGATTCTTTACTAGAATGTTTCCAAACTCCATTCAGTTCAATTCAATTCAGTTTGAATTAAATGGCCTGTATTTATATAGCGCTTTACTAGTCCCTAAGGACCCCAAAGCGCTTTACATATCCAGTCATCCACCCATTCACACACACATTCACACACTGGTGATGGCAAGCTACATTGTAGCCACAGCCACCCTGGGGCGCACTGACAGAGGCGAATTATATAGTGCTAAATCACAAGTTGCTTCAAGTTGCTTTATATTGCAAGGTAAAGACCCTCCACAGAGTCAGACACTGCTTAGCTGCTATCTTATTAACATTATGTACGATTAACTTTTTGAACTTTGAAGGATCTTTGTAAGGTTACATCTGAAAAGGCCTGCAAACTGAACCTCTTTTTGGAACATGATGGCTTGACCCTGTACCTGACGTCAAGGCTTCCAATCAGAAGTCTCCCTGAGCGATATATGAAGACTTGCAAGGGCCTCTTTTATTATACAATTTCGGTTGAGACCTCGCAGTTATATTTCAGAATAAAAGGGAAAGAGATGATCATTTTATCAGGTAAAAATACAGCAATGAGATTTTTCATTTAGATTAAAGTTTGAAAAAACAGTTGAGGTTACAAAAACAATCTGAGAATAAGCCGAATAAAGCTTTAATAAATAAATAATAAATGTTGTATATCAATATTTTTTACAATAAAATTTATTCTGTATATGTGACATGAAATGTACATGAACAAAAACATTACAGTAATCTGTGACTGCAAAATGTGAGAGCAGAATAACATCAGTGTCTGCCATGAAGCATTATAGAAGTATTGATGTGACTCTAAATAAGCCCACGGGCTAAAGCCGACAGAAAGTCCAATCCAGCCAGCTTTGCAAAGTGTAATTACTGCGGGGAGAAAGGCCATAATACAGCAATTTTAAACTGAAGGCATGCCTCGGGCTGCTGGATGGCTGACCATTTTCGAATTCTGAATGAGGAGACCCCTATTAACTACTTCCCCCTTTTACTCATGGTTCTAATTATATCACCAAGCATACAACACAACAATTAATATTCTACAACTAACTTTCTTTAATTATGGGCTGGACTGAGTGGTCTCTCCACTTGAGAACAAATTGGGCTGTATGCGGTCCATGAGCTAAAATGAGTTTGACATCCCCACTCTAAGCAACAATTAATGGGCCCATTGAGGCATTAATGAGGCAGTAACTCTAGTTTTTCTTTACAGAAACAGCTTTTTCCTCTTTCTGATGTGAAAGCTTTTGACTTCTAATGAATGCTGTTTGTTAAAGGAGCCAAAGAGTAACAGCAGTGTGAGGAGGTGAACACAGGAAAGAAGAAGCATCTGTAAAAGAGCTGAAGTGAGGACAGGATGGAGGCCAGAGGAGTGACAGTGAGTGAGAGTTAGATGGTGTCCATTGTCCACACTGAGCCCGATGTCCACGCCTGCATTCAGGCCAAACCTGTGGCCGCAGGGCACTCAATCAGTCCCAGTAGTGCCTGGCCGATCCACGGGCACAAGGACAAAATGAAAAGCTTTGAAAGTAATCTCCAAGATAATAGACTTCTGCTCCGTCCAGAAGTGAATCAATGCTGTGCTGAAGTGGGCAGGCCAAAAGAGAGACATTTTCCTTCTTCATCTGCTAGAGATGAGGCCACTTTCAACTTAACCTCATTTATTATCAAGACCAGCACACGGCAGTCCAGAGGACTTCAATCTCTGTCTCTGTGATATTACTGCCAGTCTGCACTTCATCCTTTTTCTTTACTCCACACTGCTTCTCTCTGTCACACAGCAAAGATAGATGGGAACAGTATGAAAGAGGGTCACCCACTCCCTCATGTGAGTTCATTATCTTACACAGGGAGGGAGGAAAAGACACAGAGAGGTGTTCACTGGGGATCCCGTACACAGTGGGGAATTTCTCCGAGCTCTAAAGAGGGGCAGGAGGGATGCTGGTCTAAAAAAATGCAGGTCAAGAGTGTCAGACACAAAACACAACACGGCATTCATTGCGCGCAGACATCTCCACAATGCCAGAGAGGAAAGAGAAGTGTACTTTATTGTACCAGCAACTGTTCCAATGTTATGGAAATGCATGATTTAAAAGGTGAATTGTAGGTTTTGTGTCACTCGTGGTGGCGCTTTGTTATCCTTCCTGACATTCACTTAAACTAAGCAGGAACGAAGCTGATCTTTCTCTCAGTGTGTGTGTGTGTAACTGCTAGGAAATAGTGTGTCGGGGAATGCGTGCGGACCACAGTTTGTCCCCTATCGGTGTGCCACCAATTGTCAGACTGGAAGCTGCTCATTCAAATCAGCAACAAAAGGCTCTTTCCCAAATGTTCCCTCTCTGCAGATACACTGCTTTCCTCTTGAATGAAGCAAAGCCAGTAGTGCAGAGACAAAGCATGGATAAACGAGGGAGCACAAAAAAGGATTTATCAACTCATGTAAGCAGAACTATCTCAAGAGGTGTTAAGAAAGAGTGAGATCCAGAGAGGGGTAGGGGGTGTATGGGAAGAAAGACCACGACTGTAAGGAGAGAGGGGAAATGTTCCCATAGCTGCTGTCATTATTCTTCTCACCCGGGCGGTTATTATGGTTTGGAGAGGAGTTCTGGCTGCGTCCCGTGTGGTCGCTGCTACAGTGTGACCCAGTCCAGATGGCCTCTTCTCTTTCCCTTCTGTGTGTGCAGCACACTACTGGGACAGTAACAGACGTGCACAGCGCAGCTAACGGCCCACAGGGAGGATAGAAAGACAGTCAAGAGAGGTTTCACACCAACAAACAGAAACTGACACATTTACAGATGACTGACGACTGAACAAATAAGAGGAGAAACATGACTATTGCCGATCTGTTCGCGGATGACAAGAGCGAATGACCATGAGTACAAAAATGATGTGAGTCACGCTATGGTCTTCAAACTCACACCAGACGTCAACCTAACTTAAAACCTGCAGAGATTTTTAGGCAAATATGCTAAACCACACAAAAAAAAGTTTTTCACATCCACAGCAGAGTTTCAGACATTTCACCTATATCAAGGACGACTGACTTCACATGAATTCACTTTTATACATTTGTTTTATGTCTTCTCTCAGTGAAAACAAATCCAGAAGTCCACTGGATCTGTTGCCTCTATGTCGTTTACGCAGTGTTTTATCTAAACTAAGTGCCCGTAACAACAAATAATCACCGTATCACCTCGTGTTTTTGGGATCGCATTATCACTTTTCCCACGTTTCCTCTCTACATCTTGCCTTCACCAACTAGTCAGATCACAGTTTACATCTATATTTGTCCACAACAGCAACTGTCTGCTATAAAAGAACACTGTAGCTTCAGTAGTAACAAAACTGTAACATCTACACAACCATAACAGATACAATAAACACAATTCCCTTAAATTTAGGTCCCTGGGGTGTGATGTAAGAGCACATGTAGCCAAACCCAACACATCACAATATGTACTGAAGTATTTCAATGAATTTAAAAGATGAGCACCAAAGTGTAGCATTACCCGTTCAGTATCTGATCAAATGTCAAATATACCCACAATTTCCCCTTCTGTTCATGTGTATGGCCAAAAACATTATGGCCATACAGGTGCTTTGAGAGGTCACAGTGACCTTTGACTTCTGACAGCCCAGTGATTATAAGTCTGTCATGGTTTTTGTCAAATTCCATCAAATAGTCCAAAGGACATAGCATTCCCGAGAATGATAGCTAGGTCAAAGGCCAAAGCAAAGGTGCGAGACTTTTGGTTTATGGTTTAAAAAGTTACTGTCAATGATATGTAACAGAGGCAGGGAAGGTTCATGCTAAAAGTTGCATGGTTTATGTGAAGCACACATATTAGTAAAATAAAGAAGCAATAAAGAACTGCAGCCAATGCTATGGTTGTCAAAAAATCAGTACTCGGATTATAATTAACACTAAAATCACTATTGGATTAGATACTCGTTTGCGAGATTTGACGTCATACAGAAGCTGATGTTCACAAACCTGAGCAACACTTTGAGGCATTTCATGAGTTTAGTAAAGATCCTGGAGTGTTGTTAATGATAACCAGAGCTACACACATGCTAATGAGCCATTTAACTGGTATTCCATAGCCACACTAGCATCATTAGTGTAGGGGCTATGGCTAAAAATAAAACTAACAATGCTGGAGCTACGCAGCAAACTGCACCAGTCCTGCCTGTCTGTACTGTTAATAGATGGTGTTAAATTAACAGGCTAGGACAATTACTTGTGTCTGGACAGAAAACATTGCAGCCTACCTTAATAACTTTATTTGATTATAAATGAAAATTACCAGAACAGCCAAACCTCAGATAACTTAAAAAGGGAAAATTAAAAAATGTGTCTTATATACACCTTACCATTATTTTAAAGTAGGTTTGTTTTTTCTCCACATGGCATAAGGCAAATTAAATTTAATTGCATTGGCACTGTTGTTATTATTTGTATTGTTCCAATCTTTATTTTTTTAATGAAACAAATAATTCCTCTTAATTTTGGATCATTTTTTCCCCCTGTGGCATTGAAAATGAAAATGAGTATTTTCCTGGGTATTAGCATCAAGCTTGCAATTCTAGTACTGTGACAACCCTCGGCCATTACTGCATAGCTGTATAAACTGTTGCAAACACTAGAACATTAGCTCAAAAGCAACATCCGTTCCACCTATGGCACTTAAAATCAATAGGCATTTAATTTTAAATGTTTAAAATGTGGCATCAATATGTTGTTAAAGAGCATTGAGAGGCATGGTGTTTATGCCTTACGGGATTAGGACTCTGGCCAAAATAACATCTCTGATGGACAGAGTCTCCCACCCCATGCATGTAAATGTTGCTGAACTGCAGAGCTCCTTCAGTGACAGACTGCTGCGTCCTAGATAAATGGTAAAAGGCCTGTATTTATATAGCGCTTTACTAGTCCCTAAGGACCCCAAAGCGCTTTACACATTCAGTCATCCACCCATTCACACACTGGTAATGGCACCTACATTGTAGCCACAGCCACCCTGGGGCGCACTGACAGAGGCGAGGCTGCCGGACACTGGCGCCACCGGGCCCTCTGACCACCACCAGTAGACAACGACCGAGACTGTCCAAGCCGGGGCTCGAACCGGCAACCTTCCGATTACAAGACGAACGCCCAACTCTTGAGCCACGATCGCCCCGAGATGCATGAAGGAGCATTTCCGCAGGTCCTTCCTCCCCGCAGCTGTCAGACTGTACAATAAAAAACTGCTCCCAACAAACATAGATGTTTACATCTGCGCTGTAACTGCAATAATTTAATCAACCGATCCGCACTACAACCTGGTTTGCCTCTTATCTGTAGTTATTTTTATTTAATTTAATAACTGTACAGTACTCTGTTTATAGTAACCATTGTCCATATGTAAATATGTAAGAAAAATTGTGTATTTTCTGTTCTGTGTCCTGTGTACTGTTTGTTTGTATATGTGTCTTTCTGGCTGCTGTTACAAGTAAACTTCCCCTTGTGGGACAATTAAGGATTATTCTATTCTATTCTATTAATTTCTGTAGAATCAATGGAAAGTGGAGCCAAGTGTAATTTGTTGCCTTAAAAAATGAAACAAACCCAAATGATCAAACATGTCTGGATGTGCGACAATTAAGGGCTAATTACACCGGTTACCACCCGCAGCTCCTTCATTAGCTGATTTGTCTGCACTGTGGTTACCACCCAAATCTCGCCGTTGCTTGAATCATCAAACTAACACACAGAGCTTCATCATAACAGTCCCTTATCGACTGGCCGAGAGCTGCTGTCTGCCACCTGCTCCCTTGCTCACAGCTCCGCCAGCGTACCCATCTGTGTAACCACCTTGCCCCTGCCGCAGACCAACCTGTGAGTCCCAGCTCATCTATTATCACTGACAGACAAGCACCACACTTCAGTTCAACACCTGTAACAAGTTCTCAACAACATATGGGTCCTCAGTTCCTCTGACAGCCTCGTGCTCTGACGTCACCTTTAAAGTCAAGCTTTACCATGTGAGTATGTAGTACTCCCCATTCTACCACTACTGTGTGTATATGAGCTGACCATGGTAAGACATTAACAGTTAAAGCTATGTGAGCCTTAGTAAATGGATCTGTAGTACTCATATTTTTCTACAGCCTTTAAACGGATTTCCCTGCTAAGCTCCTTCCTGTCTTCAGTCTCTACCGGTGTTGACTGCTGCCACATGTCATCTTTTATCTGCAGCTTCCACAGCAGTGACAGTCTGTTAGCAGCTTAGCAACACTGTGTCTGATATTAAAGCAGCTTTGATCAGTATTTTTATCACAGCAGTATATCAAAGGCAACATGAAGACTCTGTGAAACAGGGTGCAGGTAGTTATAAATATATAGAAAATTATCAAATGCCTCTACAACAGTCAGCTGTGTTCAGTGAAAAACCTTTGATCAGTAAAGTATCTGTTTGTCTTTTTGTCTATCGCAGCGTATGGAAAAATTAGGAACATTATTTCATTTTGGCCTACGCTACAAAACTACTTTACAAGACTGCTTCAGTTCATTTGCAGGTATTAGTTTATGCAAGTTCCCACCACAGCATTTCAGTCAGGTTAAGTTCTGGACCTTCATTCTTTTCTTGTCTTTTTTCAGTCATTCTGTTATAGATTTGCTATAACAAACCCAAATCATCCCAACCACCATGTTTGACAGTTGGTATGAGGTGTTTGTGCTGATAGTCACCAAACGTTTTGGCTGAAAATCTCCACTTTGGTGTCGTCTTTCCAAAGCACAGACCTGTAGAGTCTGAGCTGTAGCTCTTTTTTGCAGTTTGCATGGTCCGACCTTGGGGTGAATTTGTTAGGATGTACATTCCTTGCGCTCCTTGAATGTTTTTCAATAATGAATAATTATTTCCAATGAATCTGTCTCACTGCAGAGTGATGGATTTCACATTGTTTGGAAATGTTTGTTTAACCCTTCCCAGATCAAAAGGCAGCAACAATTTCTTCTGTAAGATCATTGCTGATGTTTTTCCTCCGTGGTATAGAGAATCTTCCAGATGAGCAAACTCACAAAACTTATTGGTGATCAACAAATGAAGTGCAATAATTCTTATGGAAGCAGAAAACCTTTACTTAGTTTTTCATTTACTGTTTCTGCATTTCTGCAGTTCATCTGAGGTTGTGTTTACCAAATTTTAACCCCCACCTGTCTGACATAAATTCTCACTTCTTAGTGTACAGACAACCTTTTAATCTATATTGCATTGCTTTCTTGTCTGAACAGATGTAAGAAAACCTTTACTGAACCCACATAACATGTTGGCTTGTGTTCTGCACAATTTTGCTGCTGTTTTCTTGATTCTGTGCTGTTAAAAAATAAATCCTGTAACTTCATGCCATCCAGCTAAAACAGAAGATTATAAAGAAAAACAAATCTGCTGCATAAGCTTTAATTGGGTAATTTAGAAAAAGGAGATCAGAGATTTAGCTTCCCAGCTGGGAGGGGAATTGCCCATTACCCAGTGATTTTCTCGAGCATGACTATTACTTATGCTATGTAAAGGCTCAATGCTACCATGCCCAGTTAATTACATCCATTACTCAGGATTGGGTGGCAACTTCACACCTGGGGAAACACACACACAGAAGAACACGCTGTCACGTTCCTACTCACCTGAACACACACATAATCTAGATGTGTTTAGACTAAAAGCTGTGGCTGCTCTGGGTTGTTTCTCATTTTCCAGAGCTTAAAGCCCATTTTAGAAAAGGAAGATTGATTCCACGAGCTCACAGAGAAACACCGTCTTGTTGAAATTTTAAAGAAGCGCCTACTTCTTTCTCAGAAAACATTCTTACTGATAGGTTATGCCAGTTTTGACCTTTAAAGCCATCTGCGCTAACCTTTAAAAGCCATCATGTTTAATGTGAATCATAACAGAACAGCTGGCTGGCCGTGTGCATTCACTCACCACAACCTTTTGTTTTCACCACAGCTCCATATTCGGGGTCTGCTGGGAGTGAATTTTCTCGGAGTGATGGATCTCATGCTGAATTTGTCATATGTCATATCCTGTAGTATTGCTGTGATAGTGCAAGTCTTCTGGTGAAAATCAGCTGCCAAATAGTGGCACCTGCTGGGAGAAGAAAGCGTGTACACTGACAGTTCTGACTGACCTTGGTCGAAACAATATTTAGATCAGGATTCCTTCCTTCTTACCATTTTCATCACATTTACCACAAGTTAAAGATATATTTACCACCTAATTTACCTATTTACCCTTTTAATTTTTATGCAAACTTAAAGTAAATCAACCTCACAGATGCTGTAGCCAAACTGATAATTTAGAAATCCATAAATATAGACTTATTTAGTTAAACAACTTTAATGTATTACAAAAACAAACAATCAAACAAAAATCAATAGACTGAGCTCCTGACATGCTAAGTTATACTCACAGGCTACTTCTTTTGGGATGCCTTGCTGGCACTGGGTTGGATGCACTTTTACCTTTGGAACTAACAGTACATTCATTCTTCATGGCACAGATTTAACACGGTAAAATTATGATAGTATCACATGGATGCTGCAGATTCGTTGGTTGAACATCTATGATGTGACTCTCCCATCCCAACAACAACACCCCAAACACGCTGTATAGGATTGAGATTTAGTGACTACGGAGGTTATTTGAGAACAGTGAACTCACTGTCATGACCAAGAAACCAGTTTGGTGATTTGAGCTTTGTGACGTGGTCTGTTAGCCTGCTTGAAGCAGAACATGGATAAACGGATGAGCATAGTCAACAATACTCAGATGGGCTGTGGCATTCACAATGCTTAATTCGTGTCAAGATTCAAAAACTGAGCCACAAATATATCCTCAACTAAAACAGCCTCAGCTGGTGATGCAAGGCAGATTGGATCCATGCTGTAACCTATGTGCTTTAAGGGTTGACGTGCTGTGTGTTCAGAGATGCTCTTCTGCTTACTTCGATTCTAACAATCTAGCAATTCTTCTCTGACATCAACAGAAAACTGCCACTCACTGGTTATTTTCTCTTTTTCAGACTATTCTCTGTAAGGCCTACAGGCTGTGTGGGAAAATCCCAGTAGATCAGCAGCTTCTGAGACACAGGGATGCCTTTCTGGGACTAACAACCATGCTGGGTTCAGTCACTTAAATCGCCTTTTTTCTGATGTTCAGCTTGAACCTAAGCAGGTTGTCTTGACTAAAGTCTGCATGCCTAAATGCTTGGAGTTGCTGCCATGTGATTGGCTGATTGAGCAGTTGAATACATGAGTGTAGAAATTGATTATGCTCTCTAATTTCAAAAGCAATAATTCCCACCTTTCAGGTTGCTAAATTCCTCGGTGAAGAGAGGTCAACACCAGTGTTCACTCTCTTGTTATCACAGAGTAAATGAGCATCAATAATGTCTCATTAGTTCTTGATTTCTTCTCAGAGGTTTTTGGCAGGCGGTGATAAAAACCAACACTAGAGAGCAGCACTGTGATATATGACCTTGAAGAAAACCTTCAGACAGTATGGCATCCAGATTATATTTGGACAATAATTGTGGGGAAAAGAGAAAACCAGGAAAGATCTGGCTTTCCAAGGAAAAGAAGCTTCCTGAAGACAAGCACTTACGGTGACCTTGGCTAATTCGTTTTGTTAGTGGACCAAGACATACCGTCTGAGGTTGTTGATGTCAGGTAAAGGGTTTAATTTAAGAGGGGCTGATTTAAATTTAGGTTTACATAGGGTAAGTCGCTGCAACATGAATGTAAGTAAATGAAATGCCCTCTGCAGTGATGGGAACACAATCACATCTGTCTTGGAGCAGTTTAGGCTTGATATCTTTCCCAGCATGAAGGTTTCCTGTTTGCAGATTATAAATGGCTCTAAAGGGAAACTTTATTTATTTTTTATTTATTTTTGCTCTGTTTGGCTCCAGACAAACATGTCTTTAACTTTATGACTTATGAAAGTTCAAATTATAAACAAGAAGACATGGATGGATGAGTCTCTACTGTAAATGTATTTCACATGAACATCAACCCTCACTGCTGTCTGACAGCCATCTAAACATTAGGGACTTTGACTGAAGATTGCTTTAAAAATTAAAAACACTATAATTTGAATCGATTTCAATTTTGAATCGTTTAAATTTAAAGTAAACATAGCTGACTGAGAACGAAGTTGTATTTCATACCTTAAGGAATGAATGAACACTTAGAAATTGTTATTTGTATGAATAAATGAATAAGTGGAGTTGAAAAGACTAAAAAAATTAAAATCATGTGTTTGAGTTTTGGGTCAATGATGAGATCCTAGGAGGGAAGTGAGTGATGAAAATTACTACAGCTCATTGCATTAGATGTCAAACACCTGCAGATGACAGAATAATTACAGTATCAAGTTTAGGTTTAAGCACTTGTGGGCTTTATGAACATCTGGCAAATGTTTACATATTTCTTCCCTAAACTCAAAGACATGGCATATAAACTTTATTCATGTCACACTTTGTTAGAACAGTTCCTGTCTGAATACACACACATACACACACACACACACACACACACACACACACACACACACACACACACTCCCGATTAAGTAGCTAAGATTAGAAACAGATGTTGATTCAAAGAAGACATAACAATAGACTGTATCTCTACAGCCTGATGTTTTAGCTTGATCATCAGGACCACAGTATGGAACACTTGGATAATCCTTCATGTATAGTCACGCAGACCAGCGTGCCAATATTATAGCCTACAATTTTCCAAAGTACCTTAATTCAAGGCTGGTTTCACACAGTAATCATGAGCCAAATAATCATGTGACATAGCTGTTTTATCAGAACAAAATATGCCCTGACTTCCACAAATGAAAGCCAAACGCTTGACTTAAACATTGCCAGGACTGGACATCTCAAGCTTAGGTTTGAGAACTCCAGCACCCGAGACTGAGCTCCTGTTTGTATTGTGAGCGTGAATATTAAACACAGCCTAACGGTGGATATCAGTTTTCCGCTGTGACTGGTTTGATAAGTCGGATGAAGGAAGGAACTGAAGGAGCTCCTAGACGGTGATGTCATACGTTTTAGAAAAAACATCAGCACCAGAAGGCGACTGGACAGACTTTTTCCCACTGATGTCACTGAGAGCTCTGTGTGGCACTGGCAGCTTATTTTCTTGCAAACAAGTTTTAATTTCGTGGCTATATAATAATGATCTTCCACAATGATTAACATTTACCTTCACATTTGCATATACTAATTTACTTTTAATATATTATTACTTCTCATCACCCTTCAGTGAGTTCCAGTATTTACAGAATGAACTAAAGCTACAATTATTGGCTCTTCCCTTTATCATCAGCTGTTTGATAAGTGAGTAATTTTCAATACTGCTTGCTTGTCGGTTAACCTTCCAGTCAGTATATGAAATAAATCAGTAAATCCAGCCACCTGAACCTTAATATCAGTTGTGATTTTTCTACAATTACTTTGGTACATTTCATAAAAAAAGTAAAATTTTACCATCATACTATGAAAACTGTGCGTCGCAGCCTCTTGAAGTGCATAATGTTGTTATTTTTCCAACATTTTTCACCACTCATAACAGGACATTTTCAGGGCTGACAACACATACTTAAAGTGTGTTAAAACCAACTCAAGTGTCACAATCTAAAGCTCAAATCCCCCTTTGTTAAACTTATTTTTTCTATGACCAGCGTTGTGCATCATTAAGTCTAATGTTGATGACATAAAATGAAAGTAACAATCATTTATACCCTGGATGTTTTATCTCTTTTCTGCTAATAATTTAGAGAAAATTTGTTGTCTTTAAGTTTTAAATTGTTTCTAAATGTTTTATGCCACGTGTTGTATTTTGTCACGGTTCCACTCCTGGAACTCCACTCCACGCCTCATAGCCTGTTCTCCACACCTGTTGACTGTTCAGCTGGCTTTATTTAAGACCGGTGCTCTGTAGTTTATGCACCTTTCTGCTGTCGCACAATAATTCCAGCATAAATTTAAATAGGTAGGACGGTTTGCCCCTTAATTTTGCCCGTTAGAGTATGCTTCTAGCTCAGGGGTGTCCAACTCCAGAAAGAACGGGTAGGATGCTATCTTCTGCTGACCCTATACCTCTAGGGCCATTCACTCACCTTGTGCAGTTTCTCGCCTACCTTTTTCATCGCTGGTCACTACACCACTCAGATTACCTGCTGCACCTGCCTTCCCTCCTGCCATCATCTCTGGTTTGGAACTCTGGACTCTCTGGATCAGCGCCAAACGATTATTCACCGGAAACCCGTCGGCAGTCTTCTCCCCCACGCTTCCTCCGACCTGCTCTCAAAGCTTCTGACCCCAGCACCTCGTATCCTGATCCCTTTCCTGCGCTGTGCCTTATTTATCACCACTTGTATCACGTACAGCTACATCTCATAGTTTCAAGTTTTGTGTATTATTTATAAACATTCTCCTTTTTGGGAAAGTCACTAAACCCCCGTTTGTGTCTGAAGTTTGAGTCCAGCCTGTGTGACACTATCACCACGTGGTATAGGTGAAGGTTTCCTTTACTGTGGAAAAAAATATATATAGCAATTTAAAAAGCATCAAATTACTTTTACAGCCAAATTACTTTTATACAGTCATTAAATGTAACTAAAACAGTTTTCCCAATAATAAAATTATGCATGGATTCTTTAGATATGTTAGATGTGTTTATTGTACAAAAAGAGCACCAGCTGATTCTGAGAACTTTTCGCATATTTGACTCCAAGAGAAACGGATTCAGAGGTTGGCAGTCATTGGCAGTGATTGAGGTCAATGAAGTGGTCCACCAACCTGCTCAAGAGCTAAATGTATGTGTGAGTTGACTGTTTTTATAAAGGTTGTCACACCATATTTGAACCATGTAGTTCAAATACATGGTCCTTATTTGTGCTTATGGTGTTTCGACTTCCAAGACATTTTTGCTGTTTGAGTAGTGTTGGTACATGGACATAAAATGAGGCACCACTGAATTTTAGCTCTGAATGAAGTACCAGGACCAGGAAAGTTTTTCCCCATCTTCTGTTGTTCTTGGCCGGAAGGTGAACAAACTTTTTTTTTTCTCCCTGCAACAGTTTTCCACATCATGCAACACTAAAGTCCTGTCCAGTAAAGTTATTGTTTGCAAGATGATAAACTGTGACTCCTGCACTCTTAAGCTGTTGTTTGTTTGGGGAAACTTGTCTTAAAATCCCTGAGGGAATTTACATTAACCCAAAACAACCGCTTGTCATGATTTTGTGCTTTTTACATATCAGAAAGTGATTGTAAAAGAACAAAGTTTTTTAAGTAAAGTTTAAAGGGCTAAATTTGCCTTTTCATGAGCTAATGATAAGTTTCATTGTCAGTGTTAGAATTAAATCTTAACCGACACATAATTCAATTCATTTTTTATAGCTCCAAATCACAACAACATTACATAACGGTGTGTTTGTTATGTTATAAAGTCAAGATTCTACAATGATACAAAGAAAACCCCACAATGGAAAAAAAACCCTGTGAGCAAGCACTTTAGTGACAGTGGGAAGAAAAAACTGCATTTCCTGTCTCTTCACGTCTTACAGACAGACTATACCCAAGTGTATCAAAAAGATGTATCCGTGATGATAGACAGCAATTCACAAAGAAAACTGGTTAGAAAATAAAGATCCAAAGTGTAGTTATGCTTAAAGTTTTCACATTGTGAGTCAGGTTTCACGGGGACCATTTTCTACCTCTTCTTCTTTCTTTTTTTGCCTGGATGGGATCCTAAAAGTGAGTCATGTGACTGGGGAATAGCCTCTTGTCCAAGTGTGGTCTGGTTTTGTACCATTTCCTTTTTTCTGTGAAATTGAATGAAGCCAGATTTTGAATTACTTTAACCTCCTGAAAACTCGTGATCTTATGTGATTCACACAGCTGTGTGAGTTTCCTGTCTTTCACTCTTGTTGGGAGAAAAAAAGCACGAATAAATGAGGAACCTTCATATAAATGTCTTTCTTCATGGACAGGAGCAAAGTTTATAATCCTCTTCTATTGATAATAAGTTGTATAAATACACCACCTGGCCAAAAGTACTGGGTCACTGACACATTACATCTACAGGAGATGCCTGTCTATAGAGACCTATGCCATGAAGCTCTGAGCTGATGTTAATGCCAGTGGAGGTTTAGAGCTCTGCAATCATTGAGTGTCGGTGACTTTTACACCTCTGTTACTTTGTGTTCCTCAATGCTTCAGCTTTGCAATAATAACACTTGATCATAGACTATCTAGAAGGGAAGGAATTCAGTTCAGTTCAGTTCAGTCAGCTATTTAAAACGAGACATTCTTTCACAAATCTTTATCAAGTCAGACTACAAGGCTGGTCACATTACTTTATACAGCTGAGGCCATAAGACTGAAAACACCTAAATTCACAGGCTAAGAAGTGTAACCCAATATTTTTGTCCATATAGTGTGTCAAACCTCTGCAGCAGCATTCTTTGTAGGATACTCCAAGTAATAAAATACAATATGAACACTTCAAGAAGAGCAACATAAAACGTGGAAGAGCTGAACAAATGTCTGCGTGGATATGTGGCATCTTAGAGGCTTCTGAAGCCAGCGGTGTCATGTTGGACTGACCAGGATTCAGTTTCTCAAATGTTAAAGATTCTCCTAACATCTTCTTCCATCTCATAATCTTTCCCAAAGACTGACTCACCTTCCTGTTTATTTTACTGACCAAATTCTGTGGCAGACTCTTTCAATATCTACTAGTATTTTATCTATACTGCAATGTCAGACTGCATCACACCGTTGTTCCAATAAAGAGCCACGACATTTACACTTTTCTTACAGTTTTATTTTGTTTTTAGTTTTTATGGCCTACGATGTTGGTGAGTCCTGCTTTTGATTTTAAATGTCTATTACCAAACCAGACCAGAGCGCTAAGACAGAAATTACAAAAATGTGCAATTTTCAGTCTAGATAGTTTTTGAAAAGAGTAGCATTGGTTTGGAGATAAAAATAATTTTTTTTTAAAAACTAAGATGCTATTAAATACAACAAGAACTACAATAAGATGAAGACAAAAAAAAGTGTAGTTTTGTTTTATTTTGTTTTCTCCTGCTAAGCCAGATATCCCCATCTCCTCAGACCTTTAGCACTGAGGATCCCCAGGGGTCTCCAAACTCTGGTTGAAGAGGTAAATGGATGACCTTGTTGAGCACATATCATCTGTCTTCCAAGTCAGTGGCCACATGTTTCTAATCTAGCCCTTATTTCTGCATGTCTTCATGCTTTAAGTGAGCTAGAGCCAGAAAACATGAAGTCGATGCTTGAACATTTACTTGTGTTCTCTATAACGTGGCAGGGTGAAAACCATATGTCCTCTCCCTTTGCTTGTTTCCAGGTTAAAATGTCTTTACAGTCATTTAAGAGGAAATGCGTTTGCACTTTGGTCATGTGCAGTAATGGATTGGTCCTAACATCTCGCAGATGTTCGCTCTCCACTTCAGTGACTGGGTGTCATTAAGCTAAGAACATCGGCGATATGTTAGACAAACAGTGTTTACATTCTTGTACAAATGCCAGATTAGTTGTTTGTAATATAAACATGCTTTCTCCATTTAAAACACCGATGTAAGTGTGTCATTAGTGAGGGTAAAAAGTGGCATGAAGCAGATTTCATAAACATGCACAGTATCAAGTTTCTAATAGTAGCACCTTCCAACTTGTCTGACATATTTATTAGATATATCGATTAGATATATTTTTCTTGGATAACTTTGTTTTTTTTTAAATGATGAACATTGCTGTATGATTTATTGTAACATGTCATCATTTTGCGTGTAAATTAAAGCTGCATAACGCTTATAAATTATCTGGTAACTGGCCTGGTGACCTGAATGCTCAATGACCTCAGTGTTGCATTTTATATCCCAGAACACCAGTATGGCTCCAGAGAGCACCATGTGGTCCTTATATGTTTATTTCTGGCTTTAAATGTAGCTGCAGCTTGTTGTTGAAAACAGGAACTGAAGAAAATAGGAAGCTAACTCATTACCCCTCAGGCTGATTATAAGTTAACATGCTAGTTTGTAGTTTTTACTTATGCCCCTCTCTTCCTTCAGATATGCCGTTTAAAGATCACCTTGCTAAACTAACAATTAAATGTACCATACTTAACAAACCGCTACCTAATGTGAGGATTATGTCTCAGTTGCCATAAATTTATAGGGTTCAGACATACATGTCTTTTTTTTTGTTTGTTTGAAATTGTATTTTTTATGCTAAAATATAACTATTGTTGTTATCCATAAATTTTCAAATGTACCGTTTTGCAGGAAAAGGCAGAAATTATTGCTATTTAACGGCATTCATGAATAGAAGAATTCATTTCAGTGACTGGATGTGATGCTTGATTCATTTCTGACTTCTCAGTGTGAATCCACATGTTGGAACCAGATCCGGGTATAACAATGTGGACCCAGTTTGAAACAAGTGTTTCCCAGATTTCTAAATATTTGTGTTTTCTTGTTTTTATGACAGGTGGTCTAATTAACTTGTTAACACATTTACAGAACAGCATGAAAGCTTCCCGGTTCAATCACAGAAAGAGACACAAATCCCTTTGGGTTTCCATCATGAAAGGTTATGAAAGGCATCTGGCATGAAAACTGCCAGATCAAACATACAGAGCTACCTACTGTGGTGAGTCAGGGCCAGCGTGGTGGTGCAGTGGTGAGAACAGCAAAAAGGTCCTGGGTTCAAATCTACTCCCAGCTGGGGCCCTTCTGTGTGGAGTAACATGTTTTCCCTGTGCCTGTGTGGGTTCTCTCGTGGTGCTTTGGCTTTCACCCACAATCCAAAGAGAACGATAGGTTAATTGGTGGTTCTAATTTGCCATAGGTGTGAATGTGAGTGGTTGTCTGTCTCTCTGTGTTAGCCCTGAAACAGGCAGGTGACTCGTGCAGGGTGTCTCCTGCCTCTCACCCTATCACACCTCGGATAGTGTCCAGCAGCAGAAAAGAATGGATGGATGAATATATATCTTGCTACTAACAACAATCAGTAGTTACAGCCTTATAATATAATACAATAAGTATCAAAATATTAACTAAATATTCTTACATGTCCTTATTTTCTCAGTAACTCATTACACACACTGTGATCCATGATAATCAATAGGTTTTCAGTCTTCAGTGCTGTAAAACAGCATTTTACCTTTACTCACAACATTTTTAAAAATTTGCAAAAAAAAGAACTGTTTAATTGATCTCTGATGATAGTTTCTATTTTTCTTGCTTCAAGGAGAAAAAAACAATCCTCCTTCGATAAAACAGCCTGAATTAATGTAATCATAAGATGTGAAGGAGAGGTCTGCCAGCCTTCAGTCTGTTCGTGCTGCTGACTTCCTTTGTGGTTTATTTACTCATACTTAAATAAGCACCTCTTTCACGGCACATTTTCAATAACATTTCCACTGCTGAGACTAACACAGCCAATTTTATTTTATTGCTTTCCTGACCGTGAGTTATGTGGGCCAATCCAACAGTATTACATTACAACTAAACATATTGTGTGTGGTAGGCTACATTCTGCAACTTACGACTTACTTTGATCCAGGCCACACCGTTTTAGTGCAGATGTTGTAAGTTTGACACAATCATTAAAGGAAGATGACACACCAGAGCTGTTGTCACAGAGGTACGTGTGAGAAAACAGATGCGGACATAAAACGGTCTTTAACTTCCAAGATCACTAGTGGAATATCTGTGTGTTTTCCAGTTGAACCAGTGTGAGAATAATGCAGTTAATAGGTAAATGCATGGAAGCTGCACATTCTGCTCAGGCAGCAGTATTTCCAGATGTATTAATGCATCTGTTGTGTCTTACAGATAAAGAAGCTGCAGCTTGAAACAATAAAACTAGAGTTCACGTGTCATTAAGGCTTAAGAAAACACAAAGTCTTCTGTGATGATGTAATATGATTGTATTTCTATAAACAGCAATAAAATCACACATCATTTCTGTCGCTTGCTCACTTCAGTTTCTTTAGCTGCCACAGTTTATCTCTCACTTTTGGACTGTTTTTTGAGCCAAAGAAAGTGTTTGATGGCACACACACTGTAAATTATATCATTTTAATTAAGAGATAATTGCCAGATTATGCGATAATCTAAACAAGTCAGTTTTCCACCATATTTCCTCCCATTCTTATCTTACAATATAGTCTTCATGTATCCTGTAACCCTACCGTCTGCTGTAGTTGCACCTTCTGTCCGAATTCTGTTTGCAGCTGCTCTGCAAGAGATGAGAGACAAACTCCACAATCACCATGCAAAGTGTTGTTTAACTTTCGTAAAGCAAGATCTGTGCATTCTGTGTGAATAACTGTATTCCAAGGGCAAACAGGCATGTGAGTATTGTTTCAGGACTTTCCTTTAATCCGCAGAGCGGTGAGTAATTTAGTGTACTGAAACAGAAGAGACTTGTATGTCTTGTAGACAGACTGTACGTTACGAAAGCAGACAGGACAGCAAGGAAACAGAGGTTAAGCAGAGAGCACTGGGGGGAGGGGGTGGCTACTGGTCCCTTTAATGACTCTACCAGTGAAAATATGCAGAGCAGCTTCTGCTTCTGTCATTAGGGGCCCGGCATCACACAGAGGGAGAGAGAGCCCACTCTACTTCCTTCTGGGGAAAAAAGTGGTTGAAACTCAAGAAAATCAAGATTTTAAAACCTTTAGAAGATACATTTGACTTTGGAGAAAGCTCAGCATCATCAGAGAGCACAAAAACTACATCTCTGATGAAAACCAACAATTCCTGACAGAATGATTTAGGGGTTTCTCACAAAAGATGGTTTTGTGTTTTGGGATTAGATTAAAATAACTGATGCCTTCATTCATCATTTACTGAATATAGCACCAGGTTTAAAGCCCAGAGTAACTAAAGTTTCAGCGTTGATGGAGAAGGAAGGTCTTCAGTCTTTATATTCCATCACAGGTCAAGGATTCAAAATGATGTGTGGATGCTGTGCCATTATTAACCAATCACATCACTTAGATTATTTTTTATCTTATCTTGCTTCTGAAATTTAACCAATTCTTTAGTGAATAAATTAGAGTGTGGCTGAAGAAGGAAACAATAGGAAAATCTGTGCATTGTGTAGAACGATATAAACTATTTTATTGATCTTTAATTGATGCATCAGTGTGGGCTTCACTTTGATAATAATTGCATTTACCTCTTCCTATACAAATGCTACATTTTACTTCACCTGGTTATTTTCCACCACTAGTGGAATTTTCCAGACATAAACTTTATTTAACCCAACACTGGGGAAATTCGCTTGTTACAGCAGCACAGGAGACAGGAGGAATTAGAGATGCATTAGAAAACAATAAAAAAGGGAGAGGGGGCAGACTGGTAATAATAATAATAATAAATAATCAGTTTTTTTAAAAGCCAAATGTTCAGATGGTTAATATATTCAGTAAATAACACCAAGGTTTTCCTTTTTATATGTACATAAAGTGCAGTAGGAATTATAATAATATATATACATATTAATATTATTTTCATGTCCTGATGATGCCTGATCATCAAATTGTTAGTAATGTTAAATTTTACACTTAAATTTTGCAGGTGAATCAGCATCTAAATTGAAGACTTTAAACTGAAACTTATCTGACCTGTGAGCTCTTTGGGGTTCTATAGCTCCAGTTGCAGCGCAAATTTGTTGCGATCACGTATTTTGACTGTAGAGGAAGGAGTTTAGTGTTGTTCTCTCTATATTTCTGGCTTTACAACCCTATCTCCTGAGTCTTCAGTCCTATAATTGATGGTGTGTCAGTTCAGGATGTTCTGAGGTTGTATAACAATGGTGTAGAGCTGCCAGTAAGAACCTACATATTTATTATCAGGAAAGAATGCAACTCGCCTCCCCCCATTTGGATGATTGGCATGTATCCCACGGGGGCTAAAACAGTCTATTAACCACAAACAATGCAGGAATTTATGCTGCTGTAGTATCCACTGCTACACTAATACCTCTGGTATCAAATGTCAAATGCTTTGACTGCTTACCATTTGGGATTTATTTATCTTATGTGTAAAAATGCAATTTAAAATGTATCCAGTGACTATAGTTGTCTGATGTGAAGGTATCCATTTCATATATATACTTATATATGAAATGGATATAGTTAAGTAAAGTGCTTCAATCTGTTTTCCATCACAGACCAAAGACAAACGATGAGTCACCAATAAAAGACCAAAATTAAACCAATGATGATCACAGAATAAAAGTGCAGTTTTTTCAGTCATGTGAAAAAGAAAGTTGTCACAGTCAAGTACAGCCTGTGATTCAGTAGCTTATAGAATCAAATTTAGCAGCATTAACTTGAGATAATAGTTTTCCGTATAACTTTTCTATACCACTGTTATAGATTTCATGCTTGCTTTACTTGTGATCCTTGTCCTGTTACGTAACCCCAGTTTGGTTTATTTTTTGGACAGATGACCTTATATTTGACTCTAGAATACTCTGATATACAGAGGAGTCCACAGTGGACTCAATGACTACAAGGTGCCCGTGTCCTGTGGTTGCAAAACGAACCCAAATCATCTCCCCTCCATCACCATGCTTGATGAGGCGATGAGGTGATTGTGCTGATGTGCTGTAATGTTTTGTTATCCCTAAACATGTGGTTCCAGAAGTCTTGTGGTTTCTTCAGATCCAACTTTGCAAACACATGCTGTCCTACCATGTTGCTTTTTTAAGAGGCTTTCTCACAGCAAAACTTTTTTAAGAGTGTGTTTTAGCTTCAGTGTAGAGTCTGAGATGTAGCTCCTGGCTTTCTTTGCAGTTTCTCTGAACATTGCACAGTCTGACCTGGGGGTGATTTTTCTGGGATGCTGATCCTGGGAAGAGTGTGCCTTTGTGGTAACCCACAGCTGAATCCTCCAGACCAACCACTAAAACTTTTGCTTTTGTAGAGGTGCTCAGACTTGCTGATGAAAGTGCATTTGGGTAGCAGCTGCTACATACTCTCTTAATTCCTAACAAAAGGTTTTTCTCACAGTATTGCACAAACTTTCGTTTTCACATGACTTTAAATAATTAATAAAACGACTGGCGGATAAAACAAATTTCCATTTGTTTGCTAAATGTAAACTGTAACAGATATTTAATGGCCTGTTGATGGGAGATCTTGCCAGAGGCTGAGTTAATGCCATCCTGATGGTAAACAACCGTCTGCCTTGGCACAGTGCAGCTTGAATAAAGTGTGATGAGGATCAGCCTCATCCTCACTTCATAAAAACAACCTGTCTCATTTGATGTAATTCCACAAACTCTGCCCAACAAGATGTTTCTGTTGCCTGGAAACCTGACTTTGTGTGTTTGCTTATTCAGTCACTTTTCCTCCCATGAAGTCATTACTCGCCTCTTCTGTCCTTTCATTTATAAAGACACAAAGTTCATTTGTCATAAAGTGCCATAAAGTTGTCTTCACTAAAAACCTCTTTAGTGAAAGTGGTGGCTGGTGTCTAAGTTTCTGGCGAATATGTGATTGATATTTATTACGCTTAACCAGAGTATAAATTTGTTTTAGTGAAAAGTATTGTAAATACAGCCTCGTTACATCAATTTCAGATTTTCACGCTCACTCGACCGTGTCGATGAATACGCTATTTTTCCATGAGTGCCTTTTCTACACGTAAACAAAGGCAGAGCATTGCTTTGGCCCTTTATCTGCCTCCAAACTTGACCACACTGACGCTTATTTTCTCTCCCCAAACCAAAGCACCTCTGCAAAGGAAAGTCAGTAATTGGTGGAAACTAAACATGAAGCTTCAAGGTTGTTGAACCTGATTGTGTTGGGTTTTTCACCTCCGGAGAACCCTGTGCTCACAGACATGCGACTGTATGTGTTTTATGTAATAAGCAGTTGACCAAACTTTGCCACTGGCATTTGTCCTTTTACCTGGCCTGAGGCCTGTGGTGCAGGACCTGGTTAAATTCTTCCGCTGCAGGTTGTTCTTTGCCTTGTAATTGACAAAAAGACGTCAGCTAATAAATGTTCTGTGGAAAAACAACAGATACTGACAATTTTACAGGATTTCTAACAGACATGACAGACTTTGCTCCTCTAGCTCGCTCTGTGACTCTGTGCCTCTTTGTCTGGTTTAACGTCACTGAGGGGGAAAAAACACTTGCGTAAATCTATGTTTTTAATAACATAGATTTACGCAGCAGAGATGAGCTGGAGATAACAATTCAGCGTTATCTCTAGCTCATCTCTGCAGAGCTTTTTTGTTGTTTCAACCTGCAGCTGTTTTCTCTTTTGTCTGGAAAAGCTCTAAATACCAAACACCAGACAAAGGTAGCAGCTATCTAGTGAACATAGTGGAGCATTTAGCAGTTAAAGAGCTAGACTTGTCCCTCAGGACTTTGTAGAGACCAAAATCGGGCCCCCAGACTGTACTTTCACTAGGTCAGGAAATAAATGAACGGTAAAATGTTGCTGCTTCCTGGGTACGTGTGTCTATAAGCAGCTGTTTGGTTGCTGAGTCATAAGACGTTTTTTTAAAAATGTGCATTTCTAAATGTTATTATTATCATCTTGTACAAAATAACCAAATCTTCAGTTAGTAGTACGCAATCCATACAGACAAGTAATCCAAGCCTGCATTTGACAGCACCTGTTTAGGTTTCATTTGGTTTAGTCTGCCACCAAAAACTTTCTGGCATAATTCTCCTCTCACTGTGTCCTTGATCTAGCAGCTGGTCCAGGGGCACTGCACAGAGGTTGCTCACTGATTACACAACAAAATGGAGATAAATGCACATGCAAACAATTAATTCGCTCAAATCTGCTTCACATCTGAGAGTAAAAAGAATGAAAAAAGTATAACTGAAGATTTTGTCTTCTTCGAATGGTCAAAATCTGAATTTCTAATTGCTACAAATGCTTTTTTTCATTTCTTGTGCCTATCACAAGATTATAAAGTTGATGTGGAATATCTGAATCCCCAGCTCTTCCAGCTTAAGAAGGAAGCATGCAGACTGAGAGCAGAGCAGAGGACAAATGCCCAGATTGACCCTGACAGCACTGATCTTGGGCACGGGGATCGATTTTATTAACACCAGCATGTGTTGGTCAGAACCTCTGAATTTCCCATCTTATATATGTAAGACTATATAATAGCTGTTGTGCGTCATGGCTTTTAAAAGAAATGTGATGAATTATAAAGATATTAGTGCAAAGATACTGTGGCACGCTGCCACAGAGGGAGGGGAGGGGGTGTTGGCTGAGGCAAAGAGGGAAGAGGTATAAAGGAGACATGAAGGAGTGTGTGTTGAACCAGAGGAGGGAGGAACTGAAGAGGAGGAAAGAAATGTGAAACAGAAGTATAACGGGAGAGAAAAGAAGGACATTCTAAGAGAGAAACAAAAACTAAGCTGAGAACAGAGAAAGGTAAGTAAAAATCAGTTTACTGGGCTACACAAATTCATGTGTCACAAGTCTGTTACTAACTGCTGAGACTGCACAGAGATGCGGCAACACTACATCAAAGTGAGCAGCTGTACTTATGGCCGATGTTGGTTGATTATGTTACAGAAAGTGGAGGGTTTATTCAAATTCCAGAGCTTGGAATTTAACTAGTGCCATTTGTGACTGGAATCAGGTGTCTTACCTGTGGCCTTATTCCGGGTTAGTCTTGCTGATACGAGTTTTACTATTAGTCTTTTTTTCTTCATTTCCTTCAACCCATCCATCTCAAGCCTAACTAACGTGTTGTTTCATTAACACTTTTGCTGTTCTTTCATCTTACAAGCAAAGGTGACAAATTAGTCTGCAGTGTACAATTTTTAAAGTGTGCTAATCTGAACCTTCTGTGTGGAGATTTGGATGGTGAGGCCAGTGTTTCAACAGTGGATGCACAAATGTTTGAGTGTTCCCCTGACAAATACTGATGACTAACACAGATGTGTAATCTGAGGGGGAAGGGGGGCTCTGTCC
>NW_024582420.1:1588755-1606013 GCF_018398535.1 Haplochromis burtoni
GGGGGGGGGGTTTCATCCCAAAAGCTAAAAAGATCAAATGTATAATGGTGAATATACTTAAGGACAAATTTTCAATCTAAACATGAACTATTATTTTATTACTTTTGGCAGCTAATGCAATAAGTCAGTTTGAGTGTCAATACATATTTTAAAATTTGGATGGTTTTATCAAACGCTGCTAACATGAAACACTTTTTTCTCCACTGAAGTTCCTTGTGAGAAGCACACATACCAGGGGTGAAAGTTCAAGTGTCGAACGTGGCAGAAGAGTGTGAAAATGTCGCTGAGGTGTCTGTTCATTTTCTTGGGAATCACTGCAGCCACTGTTGTTACAGCTCAAGGTGGGTCTCTCACAAAAAGCTCCTTTTGTCATCATTTGAGTAAAAAGATGATTAAAGAAAAGTTGCAAAGCATCACAGCCAACACGCATTCGCGCATCGTAATGCCGTGTAAAGAGTATAGAGTGCAGTGATTTGCAAACCATTTGATTAGCATGATTGATGACAATGTATCAAATCGTAAACGTTTTTCAAAGTTTTGTGCGGGAAAAAAACATTGATGAAAGCGAAATGTTTGATAAAAGGATGTGACTGCCAAGTTCAGTAATGCTAAAAACATGTGGTGTGTAGTTTAAACTGCAACTGGTCAGTGATTGGGTACTAAAAAAAAAAAAAACTAGAGGCAGAGTCTTTCACAACTAAAGATGGGGGGCCGGAAGGCTTGACAACTCTGTGAAAGACTGCATGTTCAGAATAACGTTTCTCAACATAAAATTACAAAGAATTTGGGTGTTTCATCTGGAGTCTGTAAGAACATTGACAGAATGTGGAGAAATCTCTGGCCAAAACCACTGCTCAAATGTCTGTGATGTTTAGTATTTCAACAGGCACTGTACTGAACACAAAACTGATTCCGCAGTAAAAATCACTGCATGGTCTCTTACTCTGGCACCAACATCCACACTCAAACTCACTTAAATAATCTTTCTTTCCCGTTCTTATGGGCTGTTTAATAAAGTTTTTAATTTTTTAAATACATTTTAATTCAGTTAATAATTAAGTTTTAACTTAAACTTCAGTTTTCCACTTAAGTGGACATGAAACATTACATGTATAAAGGCAAATTGACACTACTGAGCCCTGCTCTCAAAAACTGACATAGATGTAACTCTATGTCTGTAAAGCTAGATTTAATGCGTAAAAGCTCAAGTTTTTCAAATATGTTTAGCGCCATCTTCTGTCAATATGGAACATTACATCGCCATGACAAACGTGACATGAGCTAATCAAATGTTTGTGATATGTCCTTTGCAGGATCATGGAGACAAAGTGGCAAAGAGTCTAGTTCTGCTGTCTACCAAACAGAAGGTAACTTTTGTTTCTTAAAAATCCAATAAATTTTCTGACTGATATAAAGTGTTCTTTCTATCGTCTTAAGTTTTATGAGATATGTTGAACACTGTAACAATGAGGTGCTATTAGGACCATATTTATTTCCGCACTCTCTTTGCACATAGATAACTATCAGTGGTCGACATGGTTCAATGTTGATCATCCTGGAGGCCGTGGAGATTATGAACAGCTGGATGCCATTCGTTTCTATTACCGTACCCGTGTATGCGAAACTCCAAAGGCAATCGAAGCCAGAACCACTGAATGGATCCCAGCGCGTGAAACTGGGGAGACGGTCCATGCAGACCCGACTGTGGGCTTCTGGTGCCTGAATGAAGAGCAAGGTCCCCAGCTCAACTGCTCCAACTATGCAGTCCGTTTCCTATGTCCAAAAGGTTTGGCCATGAACATTTTTTTCTGTTTGCCTCTGTGCAGTAAAAAAGATCTATTTTTTTTTTGTTTGTTAAATTTTTTTTTTCATAATCTAAGTAAAATTACTTTTCAGAGTACTTCTATATTTTTTTTTTCTTTCCCCCAGCACATAACAGTATTAACATTCAGGGAACCTGGGGACCATGGTCAGACTGGAGCCCATGTCCTGCCCTCTGTGGCCAAGTGGGGGTGCAACTTCGCCATCGAAATTGTCAATCTGACTCGCTGCTGTGCAGTGGGCCAAAATTAGATGGGAAAGCATGTAATGGACCTGAGTGCCCAAAGACAGGTGAAAAAAAGGCTTAATTAGGCTACACAGATAATAACATAGCACATATATGCAATTACAAATTTGTTACTAATAAACTTTTTCTTGTTTTTATGTTACTCCTTAGCTTGTTCCCTGCAGTGTGTGATGGGGCAAGCAAACTCTGACTGTGAATGCATGTGTGAAGAACACACAATGTTGGGTTCTGTACGCAGCGCTGGTGGTCTCGTCGCCAAAGGGGCCGCCATCCTTCGCTCTGGCAAATTCCTTACCCTTACAGACCACAATGGACATTTCCGCATACCCAATATCTGCCCTGATGGCAACACAACCCTGACTGTCAGGCTCAAGGGCCATGCCCCCCTTGATGTTGTTGTGCCCAAGAGCAGTGAGCGTACCTCTGTCCTCAGCGTCCAGCTAAAAAGAGCCGGTAGATGTCTATAGAATTACTTGTGGATCCAAATATGAAAGAATAATTCTGAACTGCATATTTACTAAAGTACAATCTGTTTAACATGTAGAGGTAATATTTTATTTCTGTTTTTTAGAGAAACTTCATGTGTTGAGCAATCCTGAAAGCAAGGTCAGGAGGGCAGGACAAAGTGCTGCCTTCTGCTGCAAAGTTGCAGGAACGCCACAGCCGGATGCATACCAATGGTAGGACTAATTATATTGGAATTTTAGACAGTAGACATGTTGAACTCCTATTGAATTATTTCATTTGTTTTGTCAACCAACAGGTTTCACAATAACACTCTCATGGAGAAGGAGTCAGAAAGCACCTTGGTCATAAGAGATCTGCATCCAGAGCAGTCTGGAGAATACTACTGCAGAGCAAGTGGTCCAACTGGAGCCATTAAGACTAAAACAGCTACTCTCAGGATCTTAGGTGCAGTATTAATTAAGTGAAAACACGTGCTGAATACACAGAAGTGAGAATTTTAGCATACGCAAACTAAATCATTTTAATTTCTTCATCTAAACACAGGCAGAGATGAGCATTCATGCAACCCTAAACCTGAATCCCACCTCATCCGCCTTCCACACGACTGCTTCCAAAACAGTACCAACTCATTCTACTACGATGTGGGCAAGTGTCCCCCAAGTAGATGTGCTGAACAGCTCGACAATGGTATCAGGTGCAAAGACAAAGTGTCTTATTGCTGCGGTGTGGCAAAAATGGAGGAAAGACAGCTAACATGTCAGGGCTACCAACTGCCCACCATGGTGGTGACCAAGTGTGGCTGCCAGAAATGTGTGGACACTAAGGCCATTGTGCATGGTAGGGCCATTGCTGCAGACAATGGAGAACCAATGCGGTTTGGTCATATTTTTATGAATGGAGTCAGAATTAGTCGTACAGGCTACAAAGGAACCTTCTCTATCCAAATCCCCCAAGATACAGAGAGGCTAGTATTAACCTTCATGGACAACATGCAGAAATTTGTCAACACCACAAAAGTGCTTCCATTTAACACCAAAGGTGGGGCTGTTTACCATGAGATAAAACTTCTCAGAAAAAAAGCCCCTGTGACAATCAGCTCCACAGAAACCAATACTCTTGAGCTTGGGGAGGTAGAGAGCCAGGAGCCAATGGTTCAAATCCAGATTCCTCCCTATTCCTTCTACAAGGAAAATGGCGAAGTCTTCACGGGTAACGTCAGTGCTAGTGTAACATTTCTCGACCCCAGAGACATCTCCACAGCTGCCGCAGCTCAAAGTGATCTAAATTTTATCGGAGATGAAGGTGATACCATGCCACTGAGGACCTATGGCATGTTTTCAGTTGACTTTAGAGGTGAAGAAAACAACGAGCCACTGAATGCAGGTGAAGTAAAAGTTTCACTGGACTCTGCTCAGGTTCAGATGTCAGAGCACCTCAACACCATGAAGCTGTGGTCACTGAACCCTGAAACTGGTCTGTGGGAGGAGGAGGGGAGTCTGCAGGTAGAGAAGAAGAAAAGAGGCAAAAGGGAGGAGAGAACATTTTTGATTGGTAACATGGAGATCAGAGAAAGGCGACTGTTTAACTTGGACGTCCCAGAGAACCGTAGGTGTTATGTGAAAGTTCGGGCTTTCCGCAGTGAACGGTTCATGCCCAGCGAGCAGGTGGAAGGAGTTGTGATCAGTCTCATAAATATGGAGCCCAAAGCTGGCTACTCCACCAATCCCCGTGCCTGGGGCCGATTTGATAGTGTAGTCACTGGTCCCAATGGAGCTTGTCTTCCTGCTTTCTGCGATGAACAAAAAGCTGACGCCTATACCGCCTATGTCATGGCCAACCTTGGTGGAGAGGAACTGGAGGCTGTCCCGTCTGCTCCCAAATTCAATCCCAACCTCATTGGAGTGCCTCAGCCTTACCTTGGTAAACTAAACTACATGCGATCTGACCACGAGGACCCCAGAGTGAAGAAGACAGCATTCAGCATCAATGTAGCAAAACCAAGCCCCAACACAGCCGAGGAAGGTAACGGACCAGTGTACCCATTTGAGAACTTGAAAGAATGTGAGGAGGCCCCATTTAGTGCAGCACACTTCCGGTTCTCAAGAGTCGAAGGAGATCGCTACGATTACAACACAGTGCCCTTTAATGAAGATGACCCCATGAGCTGGACAGAGGATTACCTAAGTTGGTGGCCCAAGCCTATGGAATACCGGGCCTGCTACATCAAGGTCAAAATCAACAGCCCGCATGAGATCAATGTGCGGTCCCGCAACATGGGCGGTACCCATCCCAAGACTGTAGGCCAGTTGTACGGCCTTCGAGATACTCGCAGCATTCGCGACATGGACCAGACATCTGTTTCAGCAGTGTGTCTGGAATTCAAGTGCAGTGGGATGCTGTACGATCAGGAACGTGTAGATCGTACACTGGTGAAGGTGATCCCACAAGGAAGCTGCAAGAGAGATCATGTCAACTCAATGCTTCAGGAGTATTTAGTCAACCACCTGCCCCTAGCTGTCAACAATGACACCAATGAGTTCACCATGCTGGCGCCTCTTGACCCTCTGGGCCATAACTACGGAATTTATACGGTGACAGACCAGGATCCCCGCACAGCCAAAGAGATTGCACTTGGTCGCTGCTTTGACGGTACTTCTGACGGCACATCTCGGGTCATGAAAACCAATGAGGGCATAGCGCTAACGTTTATTTGTGGAGACCGTGAGGTTACACGCCAGAACGTCTTTCAAACAATGCAGCGCTCTCAAGGTCAGACAGTAGGAACAAGCATCGTGAGAGGGGAAAGCAGGCAGAACCGGCGCCGGCAGAGGGCAAACGCACCACGCAGCAGTCGTAGACGTAGCACCAGAAACCCTGAGGGAAAACGTACAAAAGCCAGAAACTAGACAAGAGGAGACCTAGGAACATCATGAAGACCAGACGATGACTTGCTAAAATGAAACCAGATGGTGTTAACATGTTTTTGTTTATACATCCATAAATATCCCCCACCCCCACTTGAAGAGTAACTAAACTGTTATGCTAATTTCTTGCATCTTCATCTCAAGGAATATGTAATGTTTCTTCCTCTCACTTTACATTACTGTGGCAAATATTTACTTGAAAATGTAAATAGAGTATTTATTACACAAGTATTATCATCTTTCCAACTGTACTATAAACAAGGACAAAAACAATATTTTTTTGACCAGTGATTTATTAAATTAGATGCTTATAAAACACTGCAGATGCTGTATCTTCCACATTGTATGTATCCAATTGTCCATGTAACATTTAAACTGGTCAACTGCTTAAAAAGAAAAAAAAAAAAAGACAGGAGAAAAACTCTCCTTTCAGCCAACTGTAGCCCATATGAAGACATGGTGGGGTGAAGCCCATAAGCCCCCGCTCCTCATCACACTTGATACAAGCCTGCAGAAGCAACAATTAGGAGACCAGTTGTAGCAAGTTAATCCACTTGCCTGATCCATACTTTTTTGCATTAGTAGAAATCAATTAGTAATTTTCTGTCATGCACAAAAAACAAAACAAACAAACAAAAACAAAAAAAAACTAAGTACTGTTTGCTCCATATTTTCAAGGATATTCCAGAGATATCAAGAGAATGGCTGTGAGGTTTTAAAGTCACATTTATTATACTTCTCTATCCCTTTTATCTTACAGTGAATGTTGTGTGCTCTCTGCAAGCTTACAACTACTACGTTCATATTGCGTCAGTCTCCCACAATGCAACCTTTCCAGAAATAAAGATGAATAATGGACTGAATAATTGTCTGCATTTGGCAACTGAAGTTATAGATACTATATACACTTGCCTGTAAGAAAATCATCCACAGGTAAGTGAGACCTATAATATATACATGACATTCTGTTTAAAGGATTTGCATAGAACCATGTGTTTCTATGTCACTAGACTTATAACTGCAATACTGTATCTGACATTTTGACAGGAGCAACATTTAATTTAAAAAGAAACAAAAAAACCAAAACAAAAAACAAGCCCTGCAAAACTCAGATAACAGCAGTTATGGTAGTATTCTCCGTTGTAGCTGGGTCGAGCAACAGATTCCGCGTGATTTGTTTGTGAGTTGAGGCTGAATGAGAGAGAAAAGGCAATTCCATTTGCATGGAAGGAGAAAAGAAGAAGAAGAAAAAAAACCCGTGAGTGGTGAGACTGGATGCTCCCTGGTATAGTCCCTCTGGTCACTGAAGCAAAATGAAGGGGGCAAGACACAGTTCAGATTTTCCAGGATGGCACTGGACAGCATGAGAAGGTACAGCTGCATTTCTGACAGTCGGGAGAAGGGGAAAGGGCAGTAGTGATGAAGCCAGTGTCACATGAAGTCCTCATAGTCTTGGGCGTAGCCTCCATCAAACGCTGCATAGTCAAGGTCATCTTTGAGCTGTGCTTTCAAACCACCTCCAGCTAAGACCCCCTTCTTCTTCTTTTTTCCTTTGTTTTGCTGTAGAAGGCAAATAAAAGCGACTTAAACTAAATACATATATATTTGAAAACGACTATATAACTAAAAACTTTTGCCAGAGTTTACTTTTTTATGATTGGACATCAAGTAAGTATTGGGTGAGTAGCACCCCCTGCTGAATAGAAACTTAATTAACTTAATAAATGCAAGCATGCAGTCACTTACTTTTTCTTGTTTCTGTTTTTCACTAAGTAGGACTGACAGGGAATTACTGATTTTCTTCAAGTCATCTACTTCCACTGTAAGAGGAAGAAAAATAAGTAATTATTGGACAAGCCCAGTGCATTTTTAATTTAAGACAAGTGTAATAAAAAATGTTCAGTAAAAGCAGGAAAAAAAGACTTACATGAAATACAAAGTTCCCGAAACAATGACTCCAAGAAACTTGAATAATGCACAGATTTTTCAAACTGGGTTATCTTTTCTTTTAGCATTTTTTCAAACTCTGTGAAGTCTTCTTTGGAAGATGGACACATGGCATCAATTCCAGTGACACTGTTTGAAGTGCTGCCAACACCTGAAAAATATTTAAAAGGTCACCATTACATACATTAATCACAACAAGATGAACAATATCAGGTCTCAAAAATCCCATATCTGTAGTATATACTTTTGTTAGACATGCTGCAGTTTAAAAAACACAGAGTCTACAGCATCAGGACCACAAAACACAAATATTTTCCTCAAATCACAGCTTTCCCAAAGCATGTGTAAAGATCTTACTTAAAGCTTCAGCTTTTAGAGTCCCCTCTAAACATTTTACAGATAATAGAATGGTGCATTGTTCCTTTGGAGGTGAGGTATAGTATGTGGCATCTACAGCAGGATTACTGGGACATCTGCGTAAACTGTAAAACCCAAAGAAGTATTTAAGCCTTTTAAGTCTTAGTTAAATGTTAACTACAAGCAACAGCGACTAATGTATTGCAAACTAAATGTATTGCATCAGTTACACAACCTGATTTTGTGGAAGACCTCATATTCTTGATATAAAAAAAAAAAGTTTCTACACCTGATTCGGTCTTACCAAAAGCATCTTTTGCTAGCTCCAAGTCTGCGTCTTCCTGTAATTTCTTCACTCTTAATTTTTCTGCCAGCTGTTCTTCAGGAGTGAGCTCGTCTTCCTGTAAATAAAAATGTAAGAGTTAAGATATTATTAGAGATAAACGAGCATAGAGTCAGAAGGTTTACAGATGAGAAAGTGGGACTTACTTCTTGCTGTTCCACTGCCTCCTGTTGTTTCTTCTTCATCCGGTTTTCTTTCTCTTTTATCTTTTCACTAAGCTTTTTCTTTTCAGAAACCTTTGGTTCTGCAAATTAAAATAATGACATAAGAAACATAAAATCATTCAGTAATCAAGTATAATCCATTAGTGAAAGGCAAGCGGTACTGGAGTACAAACCTGGTTTCTTCACATCTGTTTTTTTCTCTTCATCTTCTTCATCATCGTCCCAGTTGTCCTGTGAACACAGAACGTAAGGTGTGTAATTGTTGCCTTTTTATTAATATCTATGCTAGAAGTTGTAAATATATAGCCAAAGATGTACAATATAACCAAAAATAAACAAAACAAAAAAAACAAACAATAACAATTTTTTTCTGAGCAACATCTTAACACCTACAGAGTTAGACAACTTTAAGAATGTAAGTTAGTTCAAAGGCTGCAATCAGTCAGAATTTTTATTTTAAAATAACAAAAAATCTAAACTTTTTAAAACTAAAATTATCAGTTATCGACATGCAACAGCTGCCACTTCATTTTCTGAAGATGAATAACTTTTGTTCTACCTCTAGTTCAAATTATTCTAGTCCTGATTACACTGGTGCAGATGTATACAAGCTGGATCGATCAATGTTACTGATCCAACAAGGGTAATAACTGTGTTACAGTACCAGGATAAAGAATAAAAATAGTACAGTCTACAGTCAACTTAAAATACCACATGCACACAGTGAGTGCTTAATACTGTGTGATAATGCAGAACTTGTATATATTAAACAGTGGTTAAGAATCAAAAAAATATAACAACATTAAAGCTTAAGATTCTGTAATTCATGACAATGAGTTACGAGTTATGACATCAGTGTTAATTTATTAATTTAATCCTTTTTGGCTGCTACCTCAAAGCACACTGTGCGCTGTCGATCTTACGTGCTGCACAATAATGTTTAATATTTAGTATTTACTGTTATATTCACATAGATCATTGTGATGATGTCGTTTATTATAGTGCTCTCTTTTTCTTTACTTGTTTTCTCTTTTTTCTTTCTCAACAGGTGATCCAGGTGATTGATATATGTATTTGTCTGTTTGTTTTGTTGGTTTTTGCCCCTTATCACCATCCCTCTTCCCCGCCCGTTCACCTATAAATTATTAATTTATAGGTGATGACTCTTCAGACATCACTTGGGTTGTGATCCTGTAGATTGCTGTCTTATATTAAGATCCACCTTAAGTGTCACTACAAATAAATGTAATCCTATTCAAGAAGACACTAATTTCTAACTGAAATATCCAATACTTTAAACTGTGAATTACTACACAATAAACATTTGACAACTGGCCTGTTGCATTTCCAGCAGGTTATGAACAACAACAGCAGCAGCAGGATGAAAGTCGCCTGGGAATAAATGTAATTATCTTGAGTAAAAATTAACTTTGTGCTATTGTCTTATTTCCACAAAAATCTTAACCCTTCTTCCTAAACAATGACCATTTTGTACTACAGTGGACATAAAACCGCCAGGCTCTTCAGTCTGGACGCCATATGCGACAGAAAACGGGAGAACTGAAGAGGCCTCTGCCAGCACTTTCCACAGGATCAATTATCTGAGGCTTCTGGACAGAGACCGTGCCAGCTTTCACGTAGCAGCCACCTGTATTACGGTATCAGCTGAACAGCGGCTTCCTACTGCCTGCTGTAAAGTCGGAAAGTTCCAGGCCTAGTTCTTGGCTGAGTTGAGTCATCAACCCAATGGATGATTTCATCTGAATGGGGCTAAAGTTGGTTAGCACGCTAACGCCGCCTCATACTCAACGTGACTCAAGCTGTGGGTTTGCCAGAGTAGACATAATTATGCTAATCTCCAATAATCGTTTAATGTAACTAAATCTGTGTAATAATGGGATGGACCTGTATATTAGGAACACATGACCAAATCACTCAATACTGAGGTTACCCAACATTAAAGCTTATTTACAGACGCAACAATACACGAGTGCTAGCAGACTAGCTAGCTCAAGTGGCCCGTCCGGTGAGAGATTTGCTTCAAGCACCGCTATCAAAATTCATGACACCAAGAGAAGTAGAAAACACTACTAACGTCCAAAATTTGATTAAACCCATAAGTATGAACTGGCACGCCATTATTCAGTTTGTTAACAATACGTTGAATGACTGAAACTCGAATACCAGCATACCGTTAGCTGAGCTAGAGTTTCCAGAGGCTGCCTGTTGGAGCCACATGAGTTAGCATAAAGCTAACAGGGGTTCGGAGGTTCGGACTGACAGGCGACGAGAAACCACGACGAAGCGTGGCATTACATCCTATCGCTTTCTCGGTCAGCTAACAGCTCGCAAACAACCGGTGGCCGATTTTAAAAAGCGGCTCAGACTGTACCGAGTGTTCGTCACGATATTGTACCTTAACATCTTCATCTTCGTCCTCGCCTTCCCATTTGTCCAGCGCTGCCGCCTTTTTAATCGGTTCCTCCGGCTCGAAGTTGTCAGCGTCTGTAAAAACAACAACATGAGAGTCGTTAGGTCAGTCCACATCTGACACCCGGAGTTAACAATGAGAGGTGTATTAGGCCCTTAAAACACCGAGTGCGACAAGTAAATGTTGTACAGATAGCCATCCTTCCCAACTTAGTTTCTCACCCCAGTCCGCCATGTTGGCTGTGTTGCTTGTGTTTGACAGGCTCGCTGTACAGTCAGTGCAGCAGCCCGTTGGCCACGTTCAGAAACAGCTCCCACCTTCTGGGCGGCACTCCGGCCTTATCTAATGTCCACGGAGCACTTTCAGCACAACGACCCCGATATAACTAATCTCATCACGCCTTTATTTATTTCAATTGTAAACATGAGACGCTACAAGCTAGCTGAAGCCAAGTTCCACACATTTTTAAGTCGAGCATTGTAAAATAAGTGTTAAAAGTACATTTTACATAATTCTTACATAAAGAGTCAAAACCTATTCTTAATCTCTTTTGGATACATTTGGATACACTACATATTATTTTAATCGAAGAAAAATAATTAATTAATAGCCTTAATTTTAACTGAATCTCATAAGGGAGTATAATAAAGTATATACATTAAAAATAGTTTTTAATCATTCTTGTGGAGAAAGCGCAGTGCCTCAGATGTATGATATTGATGGGAATTGAAATGGAAATGGTGATCAATAATTCCTCAGTCATATATTAAAATAGATAATATTTTTGAAGGAGCAAGGTTGAGCTGGAAAGGATGTGCAGCAGGTTAGGGTGCTTGAGATAGAGATGGAAATGTAGTAATGAATAAAGTTTGCTGAGAAAGTGGAAAGGCTACTTTGAGGAGCTCATGAATGACGAAAATGAGAGAAAGTTGAGGATAGATGGAGGACAGTGAATGAGGAAGTGCAGAGGATTAGTAAAGAGGAAGCAAGGAAAACTATAAATAGGATGAAGAGTGAAAAGGCAGTTGGTCCAGATGACATAACTGTGGAGGAGACATCCAGGAGAAGGGGCAGTGGACCAGATTAGAGTGTGAGAGGATGCCTAGGGGATGGAGAAGAAGTGTACTAGCACCCATTTTTAAAAATAAGAGTGATGTACGACCCCTAAATGAAGCAACTGAAAGAAGAAAAGGAATTCTTTATACGACCCTTGCAAATGTGATTAATATCCAATTACCTATTGCAAAAGATCTAGTTTCATACACTCTTTCTGTTTCATCATCAGTGATCATGATTTTGACTTCATTCCTTATTTGTCTGTTACTAAATATGATAAGCTTTGTTTTGATCTGATTTATTGCTAATTTCAACTGTATTCAGAAGCTATTCCAAACTTTTTCTATGGTATAAACAGTTTAGAGCCCTCCTTGTTGAACCTCACAAAACCGGAGTTATTATTTATTTGCACACAGTGGTATCTATCAATGTGGTAGCTATTTAACCAGGAATGTGCCATCCCGTTGATACCATTATCTCCGGTTTTATCTTTAGTAATCTGTCATCTCTAGTGTCAAATGCTTTTTGAATGGTGAACAGAACTGTGGGTAAGACTCAGCTCTGTTAACAAGCAATAAAGCAATAAAAAGAGTCAATCAGAGGTAGATTGGTTCAGTTTATTGATCATTTAGATTCATTTTAATCACACCACCAATTGTGCACAACAGTACAAAACTCACAGCAACAACAGATCAAAGTTGATCAATACTAATACAATCAGGCCCTACTAAGTATTGTTTTGTAATCAAGATAACTCAAAATAGACAGATATATAGAAAGTGTTATCACTATTACTCACATAAACCTATAGTTCCCCAAAAATAAATAACTTTGTACAACAGATTTCTCTCATAATAACTGCACAACAATTATATTCTAACCTTTATCATTTTAAGTATTATTTCTAGGTATGGCATCCCTGAGAAGGATATATATGGGACAGTGTTTAGATAGGTTTGTACAAAAATAAATAAATAGTCTAGGATCTGTGGGTATCAGATAGACTTGCTGATTAAAACAAACAGCTCCTACTCTCTCAAACTGTTAACTTTGTTCTTTCAGTGCTAAATGTTGATGGTGAAGTAATAGTTATGCAAGATCAATTACAGTGTTGGTAAAAAGAGTACGGAAAGCTTTAAATGCTGTTTATTTCAAAGAAATACAGCATTGCGCAGAAAGACAATCATCATGTGGATGAGGGGGTCTCCTGATTCGGCTGGGGTGAACGAGGTCATGTGTCAGGGCAGAGCAGGACGGTCAGCAGCATCAGCAGTCCCAATAAGAGACACAGGGGGCTGTGGCTCAACGCCAACCCCAGTGACCTCCCTACAGGAATTCAGCAAAAGAATTACAAATGTAGAGCTATGCAAAAATATAGTTCAAGCAGATTATCTGACTTAGAATATCATTAACAAAAAAAATAATCACAGTGAAAAATGACAATCACATCACTGTAGGCACTCTCTTCACACCTAGAGTATCCATGCATAGCATATCCAGCAAGGCATAATGTTCATAATCTCTGTTAGAAAAGAAAGCACACTGGAAACATCTAGAAGTACAATGAGAACAAAGTGCTGAAACCAGCAAGCAAACAACAGCAGCTATTATCAGCCTTGATTTTGGGAGTCAAATTACAGTAATAATTTATACACTCACAGGTCACTTTAGTAAGTAAGTAAGTAAAATTTATTTATATAGCACTTTTTAAGACAAAAACGCTGTTACAAAGTGCTTCACATAAAAACATGTCAAACGAACAATATAGCAACATAGAGGAAATATAAAAGCATATCAAACAAGCAATAGTACAATATAAATATAAAATAAGACAACATATTACCCAAATGCCTGTCTAAACAGATGAGTTTTAAGCTGTTTTTTAAAAGAGGCCACCGTGTCGATGGTGCGTAGTTTATTAGGTATAGCTTGCTAGTACTGGTTTGGTCCCCTTTTGCCTTCAGAACTGCCTTAATTCTTAATTCCTCACAGATTTTGGTCTATACTGACGTGATAGCATCACACAGTTGCTGCAGATTTGTTAGCTGCACATCCATAACGCGACTCTCCAGTTTTACCACATCTCACTGGTGTTCTACTGGATTGAGAGCTGGTGAACTCCTCCTACTGGAAACTGCCATCAGAAGATTGTACACTGTGGTCATAATGGGATGGATGTAATGAGCAACAGTACTCAGTCAGACTGTGGTGTTTAAATGATGCTCACATGGTACTAAGCGGCTCAAAGTGTGTGGAAAAAATGGGCAACAGGAGCAGAAAACAACTCTTGTCAGCTAGGAACAGAAAACTGAGACTGAATTTCACACTGGGTCATCCAAAATTGGACAAACAGATTGGAGGGTCACAATTTGGCTTAAAAAGCATGGAAACACAAAAATGATTGTTGGTTCACTGTGTTCAAAGTTCAGGCTGCTGCTGGTGGTGTAATGGTGTGATAGATATATTTCCGTAGCACACTTTGGGCAGGTTAGTACCAGCTAAGCATTGTTTTAACAACACACGCCTACCTGAGTATTGTTGTTAATGTGTCATGTTCATCCCATTATGACCACAGTGTAATGCACTATGTCACAAAGCTGAAATCATCTCAAACTGGTTTCTTGAGCATGACAATGAGGTCACTGCACTAAGACACCCTCCACAGACACTAGATCTCAATCCAATTGAGCACCTTTGGGATGTGGTGGAACAAGAGATTGTGCAGTCTGCAGATCTGGAGCAACTGTATGATGCTATCATGTCAATATGGAGCAAAATCTCAGAGGAATTAAGAAGTAAGGCAGTTCTGAAGGCAAAGGTGGATTCAACCTGAAAATAGCAAGATGTACCTAAACTAGCATAAAACTTTGGTAAGAGTTTTGATAAGGGCGATTATATTTTCATCAGGTAAAGCGATTAATGCATAAAGAAGACAAATCAAGTTTAATGGTTATCAGTGGACAGCAGTGATTCAGGTTTTACCTCTGAAGTCTACAAGCTTATCGTCCCAGGGTGTCAGCACCATAGCTAGAGCTGTTTTCTGGAGGTCTGACAGAACAGAGCGCTGGTTATCAGTTACTGCAACAGCCTGCTCGTAGGAGAACATGGCGATCTTTTCCTGGGAGAATACCACCTTTTGAAAACAAAACACACAGCGGGGGGATAGAGATAAAGATAAATTAAAGACATGATAAAGATTTGTCAAGATGGACGCAAAAACAGGAATACATTTTTTTTATTGTAAAAAAACAAATGTTACTAAAAAATGATGTACTTTTTACACATATGTAGTTTAGCTCACCTTGATATTACAATAATCGGCCCTGACCAGTGAAACTAATCTTTCTGCCAGTGAAAAGAAGGTTTACGACCCGTTTAATCTCTGACATGATATACTATGGTGTAGTATGGATTGCTGTGGGAGAGTTTGTCATTAGCAGGAATTGCTGTAAAAGTTATTAAAACACATTTAAAAGTCCAAAATAGTATTTCCTCCTTCACATTTTCTAAAGCCATCCAGTTGGCCGGATCGGAGTCTTTGTTGGTTCATTTCTGGCCCCCGTGCTTTATGTTTAACACCCAAGATATGGTTGGTTTAATTAAATCTTGACTCACAGCAAACTTTTTTGGTGCCATCATTGAGATAGCCAAAGGTGCGATTCCCTCAATTTGCTCTTTTACCAGCGCTGACATGGCCATGTCTGGGATACCCACTGAAAAACAAGAAAAGTGTTCCAGTGAAACAGAGCAAAGGGTGCTAGAAACAATGAATCAAATGCTTTTACAGCAAAGCACAGAGGAAAACAAAATGTCTTTGATTTAAATCTCTCACCACACATTAAGGCAGATGTAGGATTATGGATTACAACTAAAATTCATGTGGAAAAGACAATGAATAGACAATACCTGCCAGGACTCCGATCTCAATGAACACATCGGTGCCCCAGGAACTCATGAGTCCAAAAACGAGGCTGTGGGTTAGCAGTTCAACAAGAGCTTGCAGCTGCTCCTCTGAGCAAGACAGCCTCAGCCGACCCAGCCTGAGAACCGCCTTACTGCAGCCATCAGAGGGAGACAGAGTACAAAGTAAATTCAAGTGTCAAGCTGGGCTTGAAAAAATACGCTTCATTTAAGCATTTTCCGATATTGTGCACACCTGAGCTCTATAGGATTGAAAGACCTCAGCTCTGTGGTTTTAGCGCCACACACAATGTATCCCATTGCCACCAGAGTGCTGGAGTCAAGCTGGCTCGGATTCTGCTTGGTGGAGTTTAACACGGTGGAAAACAGTGTGGCCAGCTAGGACGACAACAAGTTATAAACCAGTCTAATACAGCACAATAATGCCACAGCTGGTATTATTCTTATCAGACGAAATAAAAACTGCCCAAAACACAAAGCAATTTTGATGTAACATGTAAATATTTGAACTGCAGTGGCTAAAGTACTTACCTGTCTGCTATTCCAGTCACTGACTGTGCCCAGAGCGGCAATGCTTCTCCGCTCAGTCAGTCGAATGGCATTCAGCTCGTCTAATGATAGCTGTGTCGCTATTACACCGAGCTGAGAGATCACAGCCTGGGAGAAGGATGAGACTGGGCCATATATCTTCATATATTCACGTTAATACCGAGAGGCCCGGAGCAAAGACAGAGCAGAAACACAGTGTTAAGACCTGTAAACTTTGGCCATCATCAAATGAAACACATGTAAGAGGTTTTTGTTGGACTGATTCAGATTAACAATCAGTCTGACCTGCTTGACTTTCCTGAGCACTTCAGTGCGTTGGTAGGATGCAAGAAACGGGTCGTGACCCATCAGCTCCAGACAGTTGGAGAAGGCAGATGAAGGCATGCTAGTCAAACTGCTGGAGAGCCAAACGGAGGGGGCTGTTGTATGCAGAATCTCACAAGTAGGAACCACTGGAGTCACTGGCCAGCAACACACACAAACATATGATCAGGAGATTATCTATGAAAATGGGTCAGCAATGTAATATAACCATGGCTTAGTTTGAAGTTGTCAAGTTTTTTTGTTTACTGAAAAGTATTAGCCAAAGTCTTTCTGAAAAATGTAATTCAAGAAGCTAATTTTCACTATTAGAAGATCAGCAAGTTCTCCTGCTACAAAAGTCAACTTGCAAAGAAATTCATACGCACAAATGTATTACGCTTTCAGCTGTACCAAAAGACAATAATGCAAACAATGTTTAGAAGGATAACAATTCCATCCAAAACAATGCTTGGGTTAATAACTTGTTGTTGTTTTTTTGGACCACTGTTTCAGTTCATTTTCCAGTCTTCACTTAGAGGCGATAAAACGTTTTTTTTCATCAAGCCTGGTCACGTGATTGGATAATAAATAAAAAATAAACATTATCATTCTGTATTTCCAATTCACTCACTAACTTAACTACATTATTCATACTAAATAGAGAGCATCACAAAGCTATATTAACTACCCCACTGCCTATTTTTCATTCAATATGCTGTTTGCCTAC
>NW_024582420.1:1606033-1631218 GCF_018398535.1 Haplochromis burtoni
CCCCCCCCGCCTCCCCTCTATATGACTGCATAACAGAGTATATAGACTTTATATAGCATAAAAAGTTGAAAGAAAAGGTGGATGATTTTTTCCTAATTTCCTACTTTAATTAAACAAGGCTAACTTTCATATATTCTATATTAATTATGTAGGAAGTGAACTATTGAGAAAGTGTTTGTTTGATTATTTTTTTTGGTTAAACTGATTATTCTTAATTATGGCTTTTAGCCCATGAAAATTAGAAATGCCAGCTCAATGAAAGAAGGATTTACGATACTGAAATTTCTAAATTTCTCTTTCTCTAGACTTCAGGACCTTGATTTCCAAAAAAAATGCAACATTTACTGTAATCGATCCAGTTTTTCCTTCTTTAGCCGCATACATTTTACAGTGGATGTCCCCTCACTGTTTGGCAACTTGACTGTTGATCGTGAAACACCTTTGCACATAAGTAAAATGTCTTCTTTTTACTTGAAGTTATTAAAATCGAAAGTGCTCTTTGCAGAACTAAAAAATCTTCGCCGGCTGTTTCACCTTTTTTCAAGAGTATATGCTAACATAAGCTAACTAAACTAGTCTGCTTTCTGTAGACTGATATGAACCTCTTCCTCCCTAGAGCCCTTGTATGGGTCCATGTCATGTCTTGTGACACTTCCAAGGCAGCAGAGAATGCTACATTCACTGAAGAAATTCTTAATCCCACCAAATTTGATGAAAACCATACAAGGTTATTGTAAGAGAAACCAAAGTAAGGCTTACATGACTGAGAATTTAGTTTAAGGAAGCCCAGGAAAAACTGCAGAACAAACTGCTGCCTTTCAAAAATGGTCTTCCTCTCAGTCTCATCTGAACACAGCATCCCGATGTCCCCACGTTCCCACAGATGGTGGCTCATGAACAGCTTCTCTATTTGCTCCACAGTCATCAATGCCTGCGGGCACACAGACACAGACAGCAACACGCACATTTGAATGGGTTACAGGAAGACAGCAACCTCATCACCTGATCTTGACACCTTTTGGAGATGTGACACCCGAGAGATTTCTTTACAGGCTCTGACTTAACATGTCATTGGATCAAGTTCTGACACAAAGCTCCACTGTGGACTTCTGGACACTCAGCGAATGTGTTGCACTTTGAAAAAAGTAATAATAATATGGGGAACTATTCAGGCTCTGGGTTCAGATATTAAGTATTAAATACTGAAAGAAGTGCAGCAATAAACTTACCAGGGAAATCTGCTGCAGTTTGTCTTGAGGCAGGAAGAAGAGAAAGCGGTCCACCTGACTGAGTGTTGTCTGGTCCCAGTTCTCCACTGGGCTATGAGGGGGAGACAAGATCATGCTATCATTGTTCCTTTTATCTCAGGTTGTATGAAAAGCCTCTATCAGTGGAAAGTTTAGAAAATAAATTTCATATAACTTCATTTTCATTTTAAAACCTATAAAAACTGTAAAAGAAACATCCTTACAAGGCCAACTTCTAAAAACTGCTGCGTTGGACTTTGTTGATTAATTCATGCCTCTGTGAACTAAATATTCTATTCACATTCTTGAAATTCTCACCCATTTAGTATATATGTGATGCAGTTGACGTGGAAAAACATAATAAATACAGTGCAAGAAAAAGTAAGTGAACTACAGTTTTTTAAAATTCATTCCTAAAATGGTCACATCTTACTTACACTTATGAACAAATAGTCTAGTTCAATGATTAACACAGACCTCATTGCATTCTTCCTTTTCACAATGAATATATAATTTCTACTGTAACAATGTAGCTTGGAAAAATGATGTGAACTCTAAACTTATGATCACAACAAAGGTTGACATGCCAAAAAAAACACCCAGACCAACTGTGGAGTGATGAAACTACAGTTAGATTGTTTGGGAATATTAATATTATATTAGTTATACAATTTAATACAACGTTAATAATACAAATCTATATAAAAAGAGCAGTGCATATCAACATATGTGAAGGGAATCGGCTCATCATCACTGAGCTATAAATAAATGATCAAATTTACCAGTGCTTTAACATCATGGGGGCTTTCAGCTGAAGCTTAGCGTAGGCTGGGTAAGTGACTTTACAGGGAATGCAAAGATATTTAGTCATCTTAATCCTACACCTCAACTGCTATAGATGCTGTAGAAATGCCAGAAATTAATTAATTATATACCTTAATGTCAGTTTTCAGCAGTTGAGCTCAGTCGCCACACAAAATATTATAATTATTTTTGTGATTAATTCAATTTAATTTATTCTTATTTATATAACACCAAATGAAAACAGTCAATTCAAGGTGTTTTGTATTGTAAGATCAATTATAAGGAAAATAACACAGAGAAAACTCTGACAATCAGAGGACTCCTTAAGAAGTGAGGTGACAGTGGGAAGGAAAAACTCCCTTTTAACAGGAAGAAACTTCCAGCAGAACCAGGCTCAGGAAAGGGGAAGCCATCTGCTGCGGCTGGTTGGGACTGATAGGAAACAAGCGGGCCAAAAGACAAAATGTGGATTAGCATATATGTGTTTCTAAACTTGTGACCTAAAGAAGAGCTGCCCACAGAAAGGGTTCTTAAATACTGTTTCTTGTCATTATTTCTCATTTAACCTAAGGACCAATTTAACCTTTCTATGTAACATGTTATCATTTCAACTCTTTATGTTAATTTTATTTATTTATTTATTTTACAGCTCACACAGCTGCTCAGTCTTGCTGTTTTCCTGAGAATCACTTGTTGAATAAATGTTGAATAACACTGTATCTCCTTTCAGCAGATAGTTCGGTTTGTGGTAATGTTACCCAAAGGCAGCAGGCTCTTGGAGAATACGAGCCACGATTTCCATCTTGGTGCTGCTGTAGCAGAGCCCATGGAGGAAATCCAGATTTTGAATGAAGAACCTGCGGTCCACCTGAATAAAAACCTCATCTACCACAAATGGTGCCATGATGTCAAGCAAACGGAACTCCTCCTCCGTGAACACGCCTGTATACATGTCCTGGAAATAAAGCACAAAAAATATATATAAATAAAAAATAGGATATTTCAAGAGACATGGGAAACAAGAAAAGCGTACTAGCTAAAAGCTGGCAGAGAAAAACTATTTATTAACTCTTTGGAAAATCCTGATTATCTCAATTCTAACATTTCATCTATGCTCATGGTAAAAAGAAAGTACACACTCTGCAAGTCTGCAAAATGCAATTCTAAGGTTTTACTTATTAAGACATGGTAAAAAGTTAACTAGCTTTTAACCATGTCTTACAACCTGAGATTACACAACACATGACATATTACACCATGTCATTATTTATTTAACAAAAATTCAGAAGCAGTGTATACTCTTTAATAAAAACCTTTTTGCTTGCATACATTCAAAATTCAACATGCTAGTGGATTTAATAACTGCTGGCACCTTTTATGGCAGAAGTAACGTTAAACAAACTGATACCTGCAGATCAGACTTTAAAAAGTGTCATACACTCTTGAGATCCTTCAACAGTATCTGTATGGGGGTGAGGTGTGGACTCCAAACTAATCTGATCTACTGAACTTGATCTCACAGACGTCCACACTGAAATGAACCTATAAGAAACACTGATGAGCCTTTTTTTGATGTGTGTTATCTTAGCAAGGCGCTCATTTCAGTGATGAGTACCGAGTGCTGTGCAGTTCTTATGTTCCTAACTGATGATGGATGAATATTTAAACTTCCACCTTACTTTTCCGCTGTTTGTAAATGTTTGACAGTTGCTAATTTTAACGGTGTTTTTGGTCTTAGCTAAAACTTGGAAGAAGCTCAGATTATATTTTAAGACAAACACAAGAATAAATCCAGATAACTGTTATCATTTTTGTCTTCTTTTGGTAGCTTCTTTTCCATTGAACCTCAGAAAAGGGCCACTGGGAAATCAGGCTCTACTTACCAACCTCTGCGCCATTTTATCAACCAGCAGCAGCTGCTTTGTTCGGGACAGCAGGAGAAAGTGATGCGGTCCTGCTATAATCATCCTCCTGAGACTGTTCATCATATCTGTGGAAAACCTTTTTATGGCACTCACCCTGCAAGACACAAACACACAAGACCAAAACAATCCAGAGTTTTGTTTCAGGGCAAAGAGTACACAAGGGTCTCCTGCATTTCACACATACTCATTTTTCACTAAAGGCATGCAAATCTTATGGATATTAAAGTTTTTCTGCAGTAACTATAATGCTAGCTTTGGACTTACGGCATTGAAAGTGCAATTTCAACTCCAAGATCTTCAAGCAGTTCAAAGAAGAACTCAAACTGATAGAGCACCTCGATTATACAGTTTTTCTGTCCAGAACAACAGACACATAATAGAAGTCACACATTAATGATCATTGAATTAACGTAAATATCTTAAATGTCAGGAATTAATTGATGTGTAATTACCAGTGAGGTGTGAAGAAGACCAGGCTGCTGCCTGAGCAAGGCCAGGATGCTTCTCGCTGAAGAAGGTGACCGATTTGCCTGAAAACGATCTCTTAAGACAGCACAGCTCACACCCTGCCCCAGCGTTCCCAGACTCCTAGAGTCAATAGATGCACAATAGTTAATTTATAAATCTGCAAAATTGCTGGAAAATAAGAGCATCAACCATCAAAGGGGTTCATATATTTTGAAAACAGACAAGAAAATAATTGCTATGATTGCATGTTCATCTGTCTGTCAGATTAAGTGTACTTACAAGAAATGTTGTTTGATCAGATTTGGATTAGTATCAAGAACCTCTCTGAAAATTCCTCTAGCCTGGGGAAGAAAGTGGAAAAGTGTTGGCGTTGTAGTGGTAGCGTGCAGGTTTGCATGATCGGTTGCATTCAGAGGCTGATCCATTCACAGTGTCGCTGATGATGCCATTCTTCACTTAATAATTTAGCAGCTAATCGAGATAGCGTCATGCACACCTTCTCACAACAGAGAGGAAGCATATCCAATAAGAGGAAGCATGAAGAGATCAAAACACAACAGAGAACTCCCTGCTTCACTGTGAGAAGCTTTTACGTATTCATATACCGGAAGTGTTGGTACAGCGCATAAAGATGTAAACTTCCTACCCTTTTCTTCCTTTTCCTTTCCCCATTTTGAATTCCTAATAATGTTTCACTCATAAACTTTCTTTTATATTTATTCAAGCCGAGCTGTTTACCACTCTGCGGTAATGCAAAGCAGGCGCTAATGTCACAGATGTGCGCTGTTGTGATACCTGCTGCGTGTTCCAGGGTTTTGTAGATGTATTGGAGAGGCTGTTCACAAGTAGACGTTTCCTTGGAAGAACACTGATTAGTGGTGTGCAGCCGAGCAAAGGAGCTACATCGTTCAACCAGGTGACCACCTCTGGGAAGCCCTAAACACAGTAAAGATAACACAAAGCGTTGCAGCAGGTGCTCGACACAGATGCATTCTTCTTCTTTCAGCTGCTCTCTTTAGGAGGTGCCACTGCCTCCATCTCTCCCCATCCCTAGCATTCTCCTCTGTCACACCAGCGTTCTCCACGTCTTCCTCCACTACCATGAATCTTCTCTGTGTTCTTCCCTTTTCCCTCCTGCCTGACATCTTTTGGCCAGTATATCCACTTTCCCTCCTCTGCACGTGTCCAAACCATCTCAGCCTTGCCTCTCTAACTTTTTGTCCAACATGCTTAACCTGAGCTGTCCCTCATATGTACTTATTTCTAATCTTGTCCATTCTGGTCACTACCAATGAAGATCTAAGCATCTTCAACTCTGCCATCTTTAGCTCAGCCTCCTGTGTTTTTATTTATTAGTACAGCTATAGACAAACCGTACATCAGCAGTTCTCACTGCCATCTTGTAAACCTTCCCTTTCACGCTTGCTGCTTCCTTCTGTCACAAATAACCCCTCAATAATTATCTCCACCAGCTCCACCCTGGCTGCACTCACCTCGCTCGTGCACTGTCCAGGTATTTAAACTCATCTACCTTCACCTTCACGCAGCTTTGCTTTTACACATGTATTCTGTCTTGCTTCTACTAACTTTCGTTCCTCTTTTCTCCAGTGGATACCTCTCCAGACTCTCTTCCTCCTGCTCCCTACTCTCACGATAGATCACAATGTAATCTGCAAACATCACAGTTTCCAGACCTCATCTGTCAAGCTGTCCATCACCCTCATGTAAACCCACATTTTGAACCCCTTGATTTGAGCCCAAAGATCCCTGTTTGAACTAAAGGAGGAGACAGAAAAGAGTTAATTACATGGCTATAACAAAAACAAATACAATGCATTTCTTCAAATTAAACCGTGGCATTTAGTGTGTGTGTGTGTGTGTGTGTGTGTGTGTGTGTGTGTGTGTGTGTGTGTGTGTGTGTGTGTGTGTGTGTGTGTGTTTTACCCATAGTTTGGTGGCTATAGCATTGGCTTGTGGAGGGAGGAGGAGGCCTTTTCTGTCAAGCAGACAGAGACCTTGTGTGTGTTGCGATATAGCAACAAGGGTTGAGAGCAGTTTATCGGATGTAAGCATCAGCAAGGTCTCTGTCTTCACTCCTACAATGAGAGAGCCGAGCTCCCCCAGCCGGTCTGGGATAAACTGGGCAGCAGGGAGAGAGATGATGATGATGTAAGTGTAAGGCCCAAAAATACAGAGACAATAACTGAACTCACTTCACTGTGATGAGTTTCCAAAACTTACTCCATTGACTGAAGACAGCTTGTCTACTATTACAGCTGCCTGAAACATTGAAAACAAAACAAGTAATCATTCAAACACCTCGTCAACATGTTGGTTAAATTCACCGTTTCCTAAAATATGAAAGTCTTGTGGGATTTAGTAACACTTGTTCACACAACCGTTTCGGTCGAAATGGCACAAACTATGTGTAGCTTTGAAGATGTTACTTCTCTGCAAGACTCCTTAAAGACATAAGAAACCAACAGCTGTGAGGCTGAGGAAAACGCAAAAGGCCTCAGTTCAGATGAGAGCAGAGGATGAAGTAAAGCTTAGGTCTGTTCTTCATGAGGCCTGTCACCAGTGCTGGAGACAGGCTGCCAGGCTGTCAGCTGTTCCTAAGATATAAAACTCCCGCCAGCTGCTACGCAATCCAACCATCTACTGCCAACACATGAAACTCACTGCCAACTCACTGAAACCGGGCCTTGGAAAGAAAAGAGTCAATTTGCTAGTAAGAAAGGAAATTACACCAATTACAGATGATGACTGTGGTTACCAGCTTCTGGTATAGATTTCAGGTTTAATTCACTCCTCTACCTGTGCAGGACTGAATGGAATAGAGTTCAGGGTGGGGAGGACAGAAAGCAGCTGAGACGTGGAGAGACCCTGCAGGAAAGTCACGCCCAGCGAGGGCAGGAGGAGCGCGATCTCTGCCAGGCGCTCAGCAGGGACTGCAGACGGGACCTGCAGCTCGGTGGTGTTCAGTAAAATATTGAAAACCTGCCAACAAAGTTAAGACAAACAAAAAGAGCAATTATTACATGAAAGCATACATTTAAAAAAACAGTGAAGGAACTGCACATGAGTTCTGTTCCTACCAGGTCACTTGGCAAACGGAGTCCTTTACGTGTGCAGCTCATAATACTCTCCCGGATCACACTGAAAGCCTCGGTGCCTTTATAAACATAGAGATCATCTGGGTCTGCCAGGCATGCGATACTACCCAGCCTGAAATCACAAAGCAATGTTTCAACAACACACTCACAGGAAACACCTGCCAAAATATTACATGTGTTTAATTTTAAGAAAGAAAGAAAGATCTTAGTTTTTTAATTGGTTTGATTGATTATTTTTAAAGGTTTTTGTGTCATTTTTAAAGGTTTCTATAACCTAAAGAAATCAAGGCATTTCTAACTAATCAGTACAAATGCTGTCAAATAATTAAAAAAAAACTTTACAACAAACCTTGAAATTTTAATATTGTGTGTAGGTGATACTTTTTTTAAATAAAGCAAATTTAGTTATGAGGATTGGAAGTCAAGCAAGTAGATTGTATATATGACAAACTATTAAGTTATATTAATAAAATAAAAGGTTCAAATGCACCTAAAAAAGACCATCCAGCAACATTACATCAAAACTAATTACTGTTGTCCCAGAACTTCTTCAGCGATTTCACTTGGATGAGATAAAGAAATGTTTCCCTTGCTGAAAATGCTGCATACAGCTGAAACTTTTGGGGGATTTATTTCTATTCCTGGATTATTAAGCATGCATCAACACATTGTGTTCTGTCAGGTTTTATCTATGATTACAAAAAGAAAACATGGATGGAAAATGTTGGAAATGCCTTCCTATAGTCATTCCAAACCTGGAAAAGTCCTGAGCTGTTAGGTTCCTGTAGGTGCTGATGAGGTTGCGTGCTACAAATTCCTGCTTTAGTGGAGTGAGGGTGTTTCTCTGCAACACATCCAGCCCATCAAGCAGCTGCGGATGAAAGCATTACAAAAGTGACATATCACAATTAAGTATTAAAAATGGGCCAATACATTTTGCAATATAGTGACAAGGAAAGAAAAAAACAGTACAGTGTAAAATTTGAGGATAAAAAGACTGCATGCTGTGCACTTTAAACAAGGATTAGCTGAAAGACAAACATGTATGTTTCCCCTTTGCCCATGCTTTTTTAATTCAGACTAAATGGAAGGTAATATTTGTTTATATGTTGTATTTATTAGCAGTGCAAACCATCCAAGGTAAATTATAGTAAAACCTTTGGAAAGGTATGTTTCTTTACTTCCTTGCCTCTATAGCATAACACATTTGTGCACATCTAATGCTAAAAAGTTAACAAACTCAAAGCTTTTAAGAAAGTCACACAAAACATAAAGTGTAAAAATGTCAATTTGTGGGGGGGTTTCTCATTTTGTTTTGCAAAGTTTGAAACAATTCCTTTTATTTATTCTTACTTTAGTATTGAAATATCAGTAGCCATGCTCATTCCTAATTCATGTTTTCCCAATATTACTTATTGAACACTGGCCCCTAGAATAAAACCCACAGTAGTGACAGAGACAGATGAGTCTGTGCTTTCTTTTGACCAGCGTGTGACAAGTGGCTGTGTTCTGCCCTGGGGCCGATCCAACTAGCTGCTTGCTTCTCAAGTTTCCCTGCCAGGTGTCAGAGCTCAGAGGGCCGTTACCTGAGCAGCTGAGAGGTGTTGGAAGTTCTGGAAGGGCAGGTAGGCGATCAGGTTTCCTGTGTCCTTGATGAGCGACTGTTGACCTCTGGTGATGCTGGAAGGGGACAATGCTTTGCTGTACCACAATCCAAAGGCCTGCTGCTGGTCCGGGGTCATGCTCTTTAAGATTTCATTAATTTTGTCCCGACTGGAGCAAAAACATTAAAATAATAAGGTTTGTTTGAACTTTCTGCTGAAAAGTTAAAAAATAATAATAATAAACTTATTTATATGTGACCTTCTTTGAATTACTGCATATAGTATAGTACTGGCAGGCATCATTAAATTTAGCTTGACTTAGAATAAATATTAAAATTCTTACAAAGGTACAAAAAGGCCTGAACAAGCCTAAAGCTTATTAACAGTCTATCAGAGACTTCAAATCTCTTAAGTTTAAGTCATATAAAAATCAAAGTATAATAGCAGCCTAATGATTAAATTCATTCTAAAACCATTTCCCCTTTTTTTCCAGTCTCATTATTATATATTAGGTTAAATATCCATGGCCAACAGGTACATATTTAAGATGCAGATTTCTTACAGCAAGAAAATGATTTTCCAAAGTGAGAAACTGGAAAACAACTGCAACAAAGAAAACAAGCGTTATCTGGATTAAGATAACTCTGAGAACCAGCTTGCATTACATTATTTACAATGTATAATGGATGCTCTGGACTCTGCATGGCAACGCATCATTTCACTTCTGACTTCATTCAGATCCCAGAGGCATTTTCTCAGGGAAGAAAAATATATTGAAATGAATCTCAGTGAATGTTCAGCAATGAGCAAAGTAAAATGATACAAAGCATGACCCATTTTCCATCTCTTTGAGTAAAAGCACCTCATCCTAACCTGAAAATGAGAATGGATGCTTTTAAATTTCACACCTATTATGCTATCTTTCTTTTTTTATTATTGACTCAGGAGCCACTTTAATAGCCTCACATGTTCAGCTGCTTCTTCATGTAAATGGACATCTCAGCACATTTAGGCATGTAAGCCTGGTCAGAATGACCAGCTGAAGTTCAAAGCCAGCATTAGAAGGAGGGAAAAAGACGATTTATGTGACTCTAAATGAAACATAGCAGCAAAGGAGTCCCTCTAATGTCGCCTACAAACGGGAAACTGAGGCAGCAATTTACATGGGCTCTCCAAAATTAGACAATAGAAGATAGGCCTGATAAGTCTTAAGTTCTGCTGAGATGGTAAGGTCACCGTGGTGGTGGTGTAATGGTGCGAGGAACATTTTGTCAGCACACTTTGGCCGCAATCCAGTAAAACGCCTTTCAGATGTGGTAAAACAGGAGAGTCACATCATGGATGTGCAGCCAAACATAATCTGCAGCCAATGTAATCTGCAGGAACTATGTGACATTATCATATTAATAAGGACTAAAATCTCTGCGGGAGGTTTCCAGCACATTGTTGAATCTATGGCGTCGTTCTAAAGGAGGTCCAATCAAGACCTGCAAATTTGTACCTGATAAAATGGTCGTCTGTGGACATACTATTGTAAGGGTTCAACATAGCCACAGTTAAAGTCAAAACTCATAGTTTTGGTTTAAAATTATGTGCAGCAAAATATGTCCTACTTCCAAGATAATCGCAAGAACAAAATGAAAAATATTAGCCTTTCAGGAACCAGAGACACCGTTTTAATCCCTCACACGGGACATGTGGTAAGTTCCGAGAATAATAATGCTTAGATGCATGAGTAGTGGGCTCATTAGTAAAGAAACTCCATCACTTACACATTGATGTTGTTCTGCCAGGGAGGCAAAGCTTGGATGTCAGCTGGGCTGGCTTTAGTCAGCATTGGAGCGAGCTCAGGGAAAAGAGTAACATCTTTTACCAGGTGAGTCTGCAGTATCTCTGACACCATGGTGGACAGGTACTCATTGGGCAACTAGCAAACGGAAGAAAACAATGTCAGCGAGAAAACTGTGCCTCAAAGAGATACAACAGATGAACTGACAACTAAGACTTCTGGGAAGGGAAATTAAAAGGCGGATGTGGTGGTGGTGGTCTTATTCACCTGCAGTGTGTCTTTGACACTGGCGTAGTACTGAAGGATGAGTCTGATGGTATGATTGTGAGCTTCTTTGAGCACTGGCCTCAGGCTGCTCGGCGATAAATTGAAGTACGCCTGCACATGTGGAAAGAATGCGAGCAATAAACACATACTGGATATTGGGGCAATTCGCATTAGTATTATTATACAACATATCTTACCTTAATGAGAAGCATTTCGTCAGTGTTCTGCAGGTTTCTTCCCGTCTGCAGCAGTCTGCTTAGCACCGTCTACAGAAGGGAAATATGCAGTTATAATAGCACCTTATAGAAGGAGCATCAGACACATATAATACAATTGTCCCCTTTGACACATTATTGTAAGTGTCAAATCAGTTGTGAGCCAGGAGAGATTAACACCCAGAGGAAGAGACTCATCATCTGGATATCAGTGACAGAAGTGTAACTGGACACCAGCTGTAGGCCGGCTGTACACTGAAGGTCAAATGACGCTAATGGTAAGTGATATGATGAATAATTAGATGAATGATAAAGCCAATGAACGGAACTACACAGAAACAGATTGAGTCTTTCTGAATAAAAGATGAGGTGAATCTCTACTCACACTACGCTCTGATTAACCTGCAGAGTAAATTTCCGAGAAAGGTGCTAAAATATACTCGATCAGCTCTCATTGACTAACAGACTCTCGCTGAGCCTCAAAGCAAAACAGAGCACAGCAAATTATCTCAAACCACCAAAAACTCTACATAGATAACAGATCAATGTAATAATGACAATTCAATAATATGACAATAAAAATAGTTGCAGAAATCAACATAGTACAGGATTAGCACTGGGCAATACTTTGCCACACCTCATTTTTTATGAGGTTTTTTTTATAGGGATTTTTTTCTATCAAAGTATGTTTTTATGTGTTTGGGATCATTGTTACTGTTAGATAACAGTAGATACTAAATATTACATGTTATTGTGCAGTACACAAGATCGACAGCGCACAATGTGCTTTGAGGTATCAGCCAAGAAAGGTGTAGTTTGTGTCTGTGAACACCCGTGTGTACACCTGTGTGGATCAGCATGCTTGTATTCCAAAGGTTTCTCCATGTGACGATCTGCTAGGGAGTGTGGGGAGCCATAGCCCCGTCCCCCAGGGCATGAAGCAGGTATGGAGGAGATCCAGGCCCCAGACATCCAGAGGCCCCAGAGTACGAGGACCCAAGGAGGACCACCAAAGGGGCAACCGTGCCACCCTCCTGGGAAGAGCTGAGTAGAGCCCCAAACGAGAGGTCACCCAGCAGCCACAGAGCAGAGGCCAGAGGGGGTTGCAGTGACGTGCCCGCGGCCAGCTGTGCCAGAGAGGACCAAGCCTCAGGCCCAGAGGCCTGAGGGCACCCCACCCCCGGGGAGGGGCCCAGCTGGGCCACAGGCGCCAGGCCCCGCCAATCAGCCACCAGGAGTGAGTTGGTACATACATGAGCACCCAGCCCCAGACACCAAGAACCACCAACACACCAACGTTTTAAGTATATTTTTAAAGGTGACCTTATTTGACCTCAAAGAAGACGTCAAAGGTCCAAAGGCCCACATGTTGTCAGTACAACATTTGTGGAGGTAATACACAGTAGTTAGTTGTTCTTGTGGAGCTGCTTTTACCAGCTTCACAAAAAACAGAAAAATCGTATATATCACCAACTGTAATACATTAACATGAGCAAAATGCAAAGAAGCTTTTTTGAGCATTTCTAAACCTTTGGTCTGTCTACTTGTTCCACTTCTGACTATCTACTACACTACTGATAATCCACACGAGTGCATGAAAGAACCACTTACCCCAAAACACTGTAGCAAGACTCTCTTGTTGTCAGAGTTGCCCTCCAACTTGAAATAGTTGATCACAGATTTTAGCACACTTGGTCGTATTGTCTCAGTGACATGCCACTGGGTGATCTGAACCTCCTCCAGGGATAACAGGACAACCACAGTGGTGCTGACTGCTTGCTCCAATGCTCTAGCCACAGGTGGAGTCAGCAGATCCACCATCTTGGACCGCACACTGTCCACCCAACAGCGCACTACTGTCTGCAGGACCATATTCTGAGTGGCACACGGCTGACAGGCTGAAGCGAAGATGGTAGGGCAGCTCCAGTTGAACTCCTTCACCAGATTTCTTGCTAGGCAAAAATTAGGGTCCGTAGTGGTGCTAGTGTTGTTGTTGCTATTGTTGTTGGTGGTGGTGGCATTGGTATAGGTGGTGTAGGTGGTACACATCCTGTTCACCCACTGGCTCCACGGCTCACGGGACAGAAACAGGAGAAGACCGTCATTAGGGCAAATGGATAAGAAAAAATTGGTCTGATCATTCTCCCAGCATAGAGCCAGGAGTGCAGCATCTGGTGGAGATGTGATCCAGCTGGAGTATTGACACTGTTTAGTTACGCCTTCCACACTTTTATTAGAAGATGTCCCTGGGTCTTTTGAGTAGTTGGCACAGTGCTGTATTAGCCAGGTGTTGTCCTGATTGGCCAACAGGTTTTGTAGGACTGTATTATTGGCACAGACTCTGGAGGTAAAGTTAAGTTGGTCCATCTCAGCACAGAGAGCCACCTCAGTCATGTCCACAATGATGGGACGCGTCCAGTCAGAGTACTTGCACACCTACAGGACCATTTATGGTGAACACAACACGAGAATAAAAAGTCAACAGTTAGAAAATGGCTTTACTGTTGTATATGCAATTAATGCTGTTATCTTTAGTTTATTTTTTTCTGTAAAGATACAAAATGCACTAGTGGATAAGAATATATAGGTTCAGATTTCAGAACAGAAATGTTCAGACTCTGGGATATAATGGGATGATTTTGTTTATAAGAGACTCATGCAGGCTTATTTTACTACATAAGGCTTAAAATAACAGTTCTTTCTTTTTTGTGCTTGTTAATTAGATTTTATATGTTCATTCTTGCCAGGTAAAACACCCACCTGAGGTGGTACGGTTATTTCCTCCATGTCTGTGCAGACTGATATAAGCCATTTGTTCAGAGGATTTTGCAGCAGCTTTTCCAACACAGACTGCTTGCAGCAGACACTCTTCTGAAAAGCACTCTGATCATTCTGCCAACAAAGTCCGATCACAGAATCGTCCACCTGTCGTTCTCCCCACGTATTGTAGTCACACCACATTCCAATGTTGAAGGCCTCTGTAGGCTCGGGGTGTGGAAAGCTAAGAGAGGTGCGGCAGTGTTCCTCAAGCCAGGTATTTTGTGCGCTAAGAAGAAGGTTATCCAAAAATGTTGCATTAGAGCAAACCTTTTTAGTGAAACCGCTCTGGTCGAAAAGGATGCACATTGTCAAAAGCTCATTGGTAATTTCCACCTCATGCCATTCAGAGTAGTGACAAAAATCTAACTGCGTATCCAAGCCAGGGATTGGCAGTGGAGGAGGTACGTTTGTGCAGTTAGGCATGAACTGAAAATGTTCAGGGTTAGACATTACAAACATAAAGAAGCCAGTGTTCTCACAGATGAGGTTGGTCAGTCTGACACTGTCGAGGCTCATGCAGAACGCCAGCAGGGAGGTATCCACCATGTTTGTGAACTTGTCAAGCCACTGGTCATACTGGCAGAACTCACTGACCATGTAGTCTGCAGAGGAGTTAGCGCAGTATCCGTACAACCAGCTGTTCATCTTTTCAGATAGCAGCTTCCGCATCAATACAGCATCGCTACAGACCTGCTTCACAAACTCCACACGTTCATTGTCACTGCACAGTGACACAAGGACAGGGTCCACATTATTTTGCAACCAGTCGTTATAGTTGCACGCAAGTTGTCTGAGGTTGGAGGCTTCCCTGGCAACTCGACGAGGTTTAGTGAGAGGGGTAGTGGCAGGGGCCGGCCTTGCGTTGTCAAAACTGCAGTCAGATGACCTGCTAACAAGTGGAGAAGCCAGTGTTTGAATAACATAACACATGTTGCTCCACACATTCTTCATTTGGTTGGAGCTGAGGGAGCTTAGAGCCTCGCAAAACGTGACCACATGCGTGGAAGACTCTACTCCTGAATTTGAGAGGATCTCAGCACACATTGTGTCGTTGATGGTGGCCAGATTGTAGCTATCACACAGGGTGTCGTAATAATTCATAGTGCTGTTTTCAGCATATGAAATGCTGCGTTGGGAGGGAGCACTGGGAGGAGTCTGGCATTCAGGTCCTGGATGCATAAATGCTGACTGATCTTGAGGGAGGAAGATGTCCAGGAGGATATCGATCAGTGATGTACTCAAAGACCAGCTCACATTGTTCTTAATTCCCCTGAACAAAACAGGAAGTTAATTATTATTGTACATTTTATACATCAAATATAATATACAAAATCATTGGTGTTATTCGTTCCACCTGTTAGTGGTCATAATGTTGTGCCTGACTGGTATGGTAAAGTCATGGTAAAAAGATCTAGTGCGGCTTTACTAGTTTAGTGTCTACATCCATCTTGTGGACAATTTTAACTGAGGTATAAAACACTTACATAATGTGTCCAGCCGGCACTTTCAAAGGATTAATATACGACTCACAGCAGTAATTCTTCCTGCTTTATCAGCAACCTTGTTTTGTAAAGCAGGAAAAGCATTGCCCTGTGGTGCTGATGTAGTTAAAAAGCTCCACAGGGCAGCTTAAAGATGAAGTTTATGCAAATTTTACTAATGACTCACCACATAATGAGCTGCTGGAGGTCTCCTAGAGAACACACAGGAAATCTAATTAGCATAAAACTGTAGAAGAATTCATAATAATAATTTCTGGAATACAAAAAAATTACATAATATAACAATAGAAGTATTTTTTTAAATGCTTTACCTTGTTGACAGGTCTCCTTTTCATCTAAAACTGGGACTTTTATTCCAAACTGTAAAGCTATTCTGGTGTAGTCCATTGGTACTTGGATAAATAATGCCGCAAACCTTAAGGCGTATGTTACTGTTGCATCTATGAGTCCACCTAACACATTTATTAAGTTTTTAGAGAGAGAGAGACTCGACAGTATATTTATAAATGTTTCTTGGAAACCACTTAACGCTGCTGAATCCCCCATCCTGAGGTAGGTCCTGAAGAAGCTGCCTGACTCTTCATCAGTGGTCAGTGAAGAGCATGTCTGCGACCTCAGAGTTGTCAAAAAAGTCAGCAGTGGTTTCGCTAACTCCAGAGACACCGTCTTTGTCAGCTCTGCCTCCAGTCCACAGTCCTGTCTCCCGGACAGAATGCAAATTGTTATTTTGGGAAGATCATCTAAGAAGTTTTCTCTCAGCAGTGGCTGAAAAATATTGTACAAGTTCATCAGGGCACCATAATATGTGTTTAAGTCAAAACCGGCTCTGGTGGTAGAGGAGCTGAAGCTGCGTGTATCTCCATTAGATAGAGAGTGGATTTGATCAATAACTTTTTGGATATCTTCTTCTAACTTGGTGCCCTCACCAGGAGTCTGGTTTGTGGTTCTTTGCATTAATTTGGGTTGCAAACTCGTTTGCTCGACATCACATATGATTCCTGTTGATGCTAAACAGAAAGAAAGACAGAAAGAAAGAGGGTCATTGTGTTATTTTTATACTATGTATTCAGCAAGCTCTTACTCTAACTGAAGTCTGAAGCCTCTTTTAGTAAGTAAGTAAAGTTTATTTGTTAAGCGCTTTTCATAGACAGGCAATCACAAAGCGCTGTACACAAAAGGCTAAAAAGAAACAGAACGTTAAGTAACAAAATAGACAATTTAAAACAAAAAACAACAACAACAAAAAAGTTACAACTGTTGTCAAACGTTCACTGGCATGAATGTCATGGTACTTTGGGGGCTTTAAATCGTTTATTTGAACTGTTTTTTCAGGGTGGAATGGCTGTACAGCATACATCTTTAGTGACTTGAAAAAACGAGTTTGGTGCACAAGCTTGAAGTTATCTGGAATTTTCCCAAAGTCACACAGGGTTAAAATTACACAATGCATACATATATAGGCTCAAATGTATACATACAGCCCCACTAATATTTGGTTGAATGTTCTTTAACAAATTTCACCTTGACCAGATGTTTTTGGCAGGCATGAACAAGCTGGTGGCATCATTCTGGCTGTGTATTTGACCACTCTTTTTGGCAGAATTGGAAGAGTCCATTTAAAGTGGTTGGTTTCCTGACACCAACCTGGCTTTAGCATAGTCCACAATTTTTTAACAGGGCTAAGGTCAGAGGTTTGTGTTTGAAAGCCTTACTTTTATTCCTCTCGTCACTGTGGCCAAACAGCTCAGTATTTGTCATGGACATTAGGCCGTTTCCAGTTCGTGGCTGGCTTGAGCTGTGGTGGTTCCTGAACATCCTAACTATTTTTTTCTCATCTGAAGGTGACAGTTCGGGTCTTCTTTCAGATTTTTGCAAAGCGGAGACACACCTTAAGAACTTTTTATGTACAGTTATTTCAACTGATGATCGTGGAATCTGCAGTTGTTTAGAAATGGCTCCTTGGACTTTGGCCACCCCAGTGAGTGCTATCAGACAAATCCTTTTTATGTTGGCAAAGAGAAACTATCACCTCAATTCAATCATGATCAGTGACAAGATCTTAATACACCTTGGTCTTATCAAGTTACAAGACACCATAGAGCCTTCAGCATCACGTATTAAAAGTGAGTGTATGTATTTGAACCTGTATGCAGCCTTCTGACCTTGTGTGGAAAAGAGAAAAACCAAAATGAATCCAAACTTATGCAACCAATACTTGTTTTTTTTGTAAAGATGTATGCTGTACAATTATTCCACCCTGGAAAAAGAACCGCTCAACAAAATCATTAAAAGCCATGACATCCATGCCCATATCATACAAAATGACTGCGTTGCTTAGTAGGAAACAAATATTGATTTTTTTTTATGATTGAGAACCAACAATCAAGTTTACTATTCACAAGATATATGATACTTGCGATGGAAAAGTCAAGACTTTCTATTAGCTAATAATGCTAAATTAACTGATTATTTTTAACTCAATTTGTGTTTTATTTATCATGTAATACTACATTAGAGGAACATTTTACTTTATTTTTTAAAATTAAGACTGGCTAAAAACTGTATTTTGTACTCACCAAATAAGATGCACACAATGCAAATAGCTGGTGCTGACCACATTGTAAATGTTCTGAAATGTAAGCAGGAAACCCCCTCAGAAAAGTTTTTGTTAAATCCTTTTTGTTGATGTAGAGAAAGTTTTTAGCTTTGCTGAGAGAACAGGCCAGAGAACAATCTTCATAACTGTTAACACTATAATGCCTGTCTCTGCTGAAGAAGTATTAAACCTCCTTAGGATTTTATCTTCGATCCTTCTTCGGTGCCGCTGTGCTCAAACAAGCTGCCGACTCTTCACTTCAGTGTCAGCCTGCAACTCTACACCTGGTCTGAAAGCACCGTAATTAAGGACACTGGTAAAGGGGAAAAAGGAGGTGTGAAATGAGGGCTGTGAAACGCAGAAGGGATTTAAGCAATGGGCACAGCCAAAATGTTGCATTATTAATCGAGTGTGTTGATTAAGTCCTCCATTTGAAACTGGACTCCTGTCAGGAAGAGACAGAAGACACCAGACTGACTGCTGGAAGATTTATATGACATCTGCTACCTACAACTCCCATACCCGACCTGATCCATCCTCTAAAAAGAGTAAAATTAGAACATCTTTGAATCTAGGATACCATAAAATGATAACAATTCTTATCAACATACTATTTCCCCAAATATATGCAAGAAAAATGATGCGTATGACTTAGATGAGTATGTCTCACTTGCTAAAATTGATCTTTTGTTCCTTGTTTCACCTCTTGTTTGACTGCAGCTCCATTTGTATGTTGAGGAGAAAGTGCTTACAAAAACACGCATGGTCAAACAGAGAGCAGAGGAGAGAAACCTACATAGATCCTAGGCAAGTGAGAGGTTCTCACACAAAAAAAATGAAATCAAACCAGTGCAAATACAGCAAATAATAGGAATTAAATATTCTCCCAACATCTTTCACTTCTTAGAAATGACTTGTTCATCTTGTTTGTACAGGTGATTATAATAAAAGCAAGTGTTTACCCCCGTCCTAATTTCTTAGCATACTTGTCATACTTCAGTGTTTCAGACCATAAAACAAAGATAATGAACTTTTTAAATAATGATGTAATTTATTAAAGGGAAAAAGTTATCCAAACCTACCTAAAAAGTTGTTGTCCCCCTTTGTTGAATTATGAATCCGCCTGCATTAACCACAGGTTTTCTTGGGGCGGTTTCAATTTTACCAGACCACCTGTTTGATCAGAAACATTTGCTGACTAGAAGATGTCTGTCAAACTGAAAAAGGCTAAATGATCTCAAAAAGGAACGCATCACACCATGATCTAAAGAAGCTGCTGAGAAGACTGACATCCATCAGTCTGGAAAGCCATTTCTAAGGCTTTGGGACTCCAGCAAATACAGTGAGTGCCGTTATCCACAAATAAGGAAAACTTCAACAGCGGTGAACTTTCCCAGGATGGGCCAGGCGACCAAAATTGATCCAAGAGGCTCATCCAGGAGGTCACAAAAGAACCAGAACAACTTCTAAAGAACTGCAGGCCTCACTTGCCTAAGTTAAAATCTAAATTCATAATTCAACAATAAGAAATATGTATAGGAGAATTCCAAGGATAAAACCACTGCTGATCAAAAAGAACGCAAAGGCTCGTCTCACACTTACCAGGAGACGAGATGATTATCCACAAGACTTTAAGGAAGGAGCAAAATATTCTGTTAACTGACAAAAGTTTAACTTTTTTTTGGAAGGTTTGAGTCCTTTTATATCTGGATCAAAACAGCATTTCATAAAAAATATTATACCAACAGTCAGACAGTGGTGGGAGTGTGATGGTCTAGGCTGCTTCAGAAAGGGGACGACTTGATGGAATCAGGAATTCTGTTCTCTACCAGAAAACCTTGAATGAGAGTCAGTTTTTCAGTTCAAGCGTTCTTGGAGTGTGCAGCAAGATAATGATCTGACACATACGACCAGGTCAACCCCAAAATGGCTCTGGAAAAACAAAAAGGTCTTGGATTGGCCTAGTCCAAGTACAGAGTTAAATCTGATTGAGATGCTTTGGCATGACCTTAAACAGGCCGTTCAATTACTTTTTAAAAAACATAGGACTAGGTAGCTTTGGATGGCTTTTTTTCCCTTAAACATTTTATATTAACTCAGGTCATCTTTGTCTAATATAAAAGAACAATTGATGATCTGAAACATGACAAATGTGAAAGTACAGAAGGGAGCAATTAATTTTTCACAGAGCTGTAAATGTTAATGAACTTTAGGTTATAAATACCCTTGTACCATTCAAAAGCAAGTTTTGGTAATTTGAAGATGGATTTAAAAAAAAAAAAAGTGTGATTTTGACTTAAGTGCAGCCTTTGAGCTGTAAGCAAAAATATTGGCTTAACTTTATTAGACGCAACACAAAACACTGAGTGAACATTATGCTGATCAAACTCTGTTGAGATAAATAGTACGAAGCACTAAATCCAACATTTGTAGGCTCTAATACTTTGTGCCATCATTCCCGTGGAATTGACGATATCAGACCTTTGTCCTCCCAGAATTTAAAGAACATCTTTCAGCATCATCTGAACTGTAGAGGAAATAAAACAAAAAAGGGCATTCAAGATGTTTTTAACCGTTTTAAAACTTTGTTTCAGAAATGAACTGTATATACACTTTACAATAGCATACAGCCTGACAGATAACAAAGATCTCCTAAAACATTTTAAATACATCTTCAGCACAAATAGCAATTCTTGCAAGTAAAATGGCTTAATGTATACTGAAAATTAAACCAAAACAATAAGAAAAAAAAGGCATCGACACGACTGATCTTTTTGGCAGAAAAAGTGCCATGATTTAAATTTAATTCAGGACTTTCCCACAAAAGCAAGCTGTACTCTTTACATGCTAAGCTTAACAGTTCAGTGACATAGCGCTAAACTAAACATACAGATATTTGTAAGAAACAAAAAAAAGAAAACACAAAACTCCATCTGATGTAAAGTTAAATCTTCATTAATACATTTAAAAGTAGATATGACATGCCTTTAGAAATCAAAAATACAAAAGCTTTTTTCCTTACTTTAAGGATTTTTTTTTTTTTTTACATGAAGCTGCATGTATTGTACAACACTCAGTGTACAATAAACTGGTAATGCACATAAAAATGAGTTGGATGAAATGTATCCAATGCCTCCTGTTGACCCTTCAGAATAAAAGCCATGACTGACGATTTTACATAATCGCACAGCCCAGTGACGAGATTGAGCGCATCGCACCACACAGAGTGAGGCTTGCATAACAGAAGATGGTCAGGATGGTGAGAGATCATTGGGTGGATGGGGAGTTGGGCTACCACGGTGGGATCTCGAGACCGGTCCCCTATTCCAAGCACATTACTTTTGACTCTGAATGGGGACCGAAAACAGCGTGGAATCATAGAAAGACACTTGAGCCTTCAGCCCACGTACACGTTACATTCATAGTCTGTGTACATGTGTACTCATTACGTTGTGTCTGAGCAAACACCGTTGTGGCTTTTAACAATGTAACTTGAATACAAGCTGATTTTTAAGTTCTGGAGAGCAATTTACTTGTGGCAAGAAAGGCAAAAACAAACAAAAAACAACCGTGAGCAGCAGGGATTGTTTGGGAAGAGTAGGATTCAACCTAGCCAATTTCCACATGGGGGCACGACTCAAATGGCATCACAGTACACGATACTGCACACTATCGGCAAGGAAAAAGAAGAAGAAAATTAATAAATTGTCAAAGGGTGGGTATCTCCATGTTTCAGCAAAGCTTGGAGGTTTGATTGTCTCTTTCCAGTGAAGTATTTTATGGGTTGGAGCATGGGAGAAAAGCCACGAGGAGGAACTTGTATTGTATGGCACTATACAGGCAACACACGCACACACACACGCTCGCTGTAACATAAAAGCACTTAAGATTCCAACAAAATCTAAAGAAAACGTTGCCACACCGTCACAGGTTTGTATTAGCGACGGGCATCCGAGTTTCCGTGACCTCCCAAGTTTAGGCTTGTACGGTGGCCAAAACACGGACAACACTTCACCCTACTGTGCGTCTCATCATCAATAAATTATGCTGGGAAAAAAAAAAAAAACAAATAAAAAACAAACCAAAAACACATTCATTTAGTTACCATTCTTAAACAATCCTTTTAACGGCTAAAAACAAAGAACAAACGCTTAAAAATACTACGAAAAACATGTGAAACAGGCAGAGGGACAGACGGTGAAGCTGACAGTAACAGTATGCTGCTGGTGCCAGGTATAGCTGGTACACGGTCTGGCCATTGACTTCTGCCACAGGTAGACTTTATGACACACTGGCAGAGGTGCGCTACATTAGTCATAATGCTACTGATATAGCCATCAAGTTACACGTGACAATTAAAAGAAACCGATCGAGGTTTTAGCGAGAATACTTGCTCAGGAGCCGGAGACAATACTGATTACACACGAATGACGAACTGCTATTAAAACGAGGAGTTAACGGTGACACATCACTTTGAGAATGAATGCCCTTAAATCATTACAATGTGTCAGATTTACAGGTCAAAAGATCCTTAACATTTAAATCAAAGAGCCATGTTGTGTCCACGTGTGAAGCCAACACATTCATTTAAACCTCAGAATGAGAACAAGCTATAAAGTCCTGGATTCATTCCATTTTATTTGACTATGCAGCGGACTGTCATTTACAGGTTCTCCTATATGGGGAAATGGTTAACAATGAAACTTACATGACCCTTTTAAAATCTCGTATCTTACAAACAGAAATGAAAATTTTCTTTTAAACCCCATCTTTAAAAACAAAAAACAAAACACCAGTTTTACCAGAAAGCAAAAAAACAAAACAAAAAAAAACAAACAAACAAACAAACAACTGCAACCAACAACAGAAAGTTGACGAAGCTACAGAGGAATGCATATGACTTTCAAGGCTACAGTTTTTAGGCTTGCCCATACACCGAATCAGTGAGTGTGTGTGGCTAGGAGTAAACATACACACATGCACAGATTGATTTACAGGCCAGTCACTCCTGTTAAAAATGGTCTGTAGCCACAGAGTGTCGTATCGTCAGTACTGACAGCGTGAGCACCAGGGGGTTGGACTGCGGTCGGGCAAGGTGGAGTTCCTCTTTACCAGGTGGTGTTTTCATATCCACTAAACCAGCACCAAGACTTCAGAATTTAGTGTGGAGCTGATATCTGGCTCCACAGCTGAAGAGTCGCTTAAAAAGTGTCGACGACCTGGGCTTGTCCATAGTGTGTAATTTCATCTATGCGCTTACGATTTTTAGAAAATCTCACCCAGATCTTTTAAAAAGGTTTTCTTTTGAAGTTCTCTTTTTTTTCTTGTTAAAGCAATGGTGAATTTAAAAACAAAACCAAAAAAAAAAAAAAAGGCTAATTTTTTATTTATTTTTTAAAGTAATGGCAATGTTGTAGTTTGTAATCCAAAGAGAGGCTTTTTACACGCACGTGTTGTTCTCAGTCTTTTCATGTTGTCCCCATTTCGAGAGTTTGTGGTTGGCTTCAATCGGGGGGTAAAAGGTCGTGAAGCCGGAACCGTTCCCGAACGTGCGGCCGCACATCCTCATTCTGCAAGTCGAAGGGATGGGGGGTTAGATTAAGTTTACTCACATGGTCAAGTTACTCTTATTGCTGATGTAGTTGATCCTACAAGAGTAAATGAAAGACAGGACAGCTTACCATCTCAACCAACTTCTCAAGGAAGGGCACCAGCTTCAAAAGCTCATTGTCATTCTTGTCCATGAACCAGCTCTCTATGGGAATCCCATTGGACAACTGCAGAGACCAAAGGAAAAAAAAAAATCTATTTAATTAAACTGTGACCAAAGAAGAAAAGATCTGCTGTTCTGCTGTGTTTGAAGTAGCTGAAGATCTTAAGTGGGGTGGGTGGTGCTTTCTCCCTATAACAGATGTGCACCAATCGGAATGACCAGAATAGGCAGGATTAGAAACAAGTAGAGCTCAGGTTGAGCCGTTTGGAGACAAAGAGAGAAGCAAACCTGAGACGGTTTGGATATATGATTAGGGGGAAAGCAGATATACTGGATAAAAGATGTTGAATATGGAGCTGGCACACAGGAGGAAAAGAGGAACCACAGAGAAGATTCATGGATGTAGTGAAGAAGGACATGCACACGGTTGGCGCTGACAAGAAGATGCTAAGGATACCACTAGCTGCAGGATGATCAGCTGTGTTTATCCCAAAACAGAGCAGTCAAAAGTGGTAGCTGTAACAGTTCACTGTCTAATCTAGTGATGTCACTTCACCCTTCTATCCTCTGCTTGGGGAGTTACTATCTATACTATCTATCTATATAGCTTCTGTTCCTGAATTCTGGCATTAAACCTGATCTAAAAAGGGGCGTTGGAGGAACATTATGTGCCCTTTTTGATACAAACTGTCAATTTCACTGTATTAGACACGTTTCAAGTGATGTACCAAAAAAAGACATTGACATTTAGTGTTGAGCCATATTTGAAATTTTGTTCAACTATCACTTGTGTTCAAGTGGATTTTTGTGCTAAATATTCAGGAATAAATCCCAGTAATATCCAATTCATAGTAGAGGGACAAACGAATGAAAACCCAAAACATTTTTTAATTATTCTACTCATTGTCAGAATCTCTGATGCTTGCTGATAACCAGGCAACACCTGCATATCAGGTGTTGGTGTCTCACCTGATATGCAAAGGCTTGTGGTGAATTGTCAATAATGATGGTCTTTGAGAGATCTCTTCCCAAAATGTTGAGATCCTTGATGTAGTTTCCCTGGACACAGACACAATGCTCACGAAACAACCTGTGCCTGCAGTCACAGTGGGCGAAGAA